>NW_026871379.1:0-206728 GCF_028564815.1 Eubalaena glacialis | reverse complement strand
CCTTGGCCAAAAAGGGCGTATGCGTTTTTTCCTGAATATATTCAGGAAAAAACGCATACGCCCTTTTTGGCCAACCAAGCAAGCCGGAAAAGGCCAATCAGCACTACAAAGAAGTCTCGCTTGCCATCGGTCAAAAGGGCCATGCTGAAAAAAGTTGTAAAAACCAGAAATGCAGGACAGGCCAGGGAGACGTGGGAGCCTTGCTACGCTGATGGGCGGGATGTTAATTGCCAACAGCCACTCTGGAGAAGTGTACGGCGTGTCCTGAAACATGTAATAAACACAGCTTAGAGAGCATAGGGCACTTCCACTCATGGGCGTATACATTGGGAAAACTGAAAATCCACAAGACACAGGCACCCGAAGTGTAGGGCTGCTCTGTTTACAAGAACCTCCACTTCGGTACACCTTAAATAGCCCAGGATAGAGAAAAATGGATAAAGAAGTTGTGGTACTTATGCACAATGGAATATCACTCAGCATGAAATCAATGTCATAAGGCGAGTAGCAGCCAGTATGATGAGTGGATTGAGGTACGATGACTCTAAGTGAAATAAGTCACACAGAAAAAGACACTTATCCTAAGATATCACTTATAGAGGGAATGATAAAATAGCTACCCTTGAACTGAATTACAAGACAGAACAGAGTCACCCGTTTAGAAAACACACTATGGCTGCTTAACGGGAAAGGTCCGGTGGGTGATGCATAAAACAAGGGTTTGAAATTAGCTCAGATACCGTTCCATAAGCCAATATGTAATGGACAAGACGTACACCCTGCTCAGTGAAATGGACTCAACACCACCTATTCACCGCACAAGAATATATCTGACTAGTAAGAATCTTAAAACCTATGTATTGATATCTCTCTGGAAGTGAATCAAGAGGGTGTAAAGCGGCATAAACACAGCAGTGAAAAGCAGCTAAGCCCCATTATCAAAATAAATTACTTGAAAAAAACCCATAAAACAAAGACAGTGAAAGAGAGAGAAATTCATACAAAATCCATTCAGGGGCTCTGATGCAACCTGGATTGACCATATCTAGACCCACAGCTGGATGAGACCTAAGGCTGGACACTCTTGGGGCTGAGAGGATTGGTGAGGTTGGGTGAGCAAACGCAGACCCTTTAAAGTAATACTGCGTGGTACCCATCCCATGGGTCCCAAATCTCCAGGTTCAAGGCATCTTCCCACATCGAAAACATGCCTGGGAACCCAGAAGATGGTACACCGCGTGATCGGGAAAGGTTTCTAAAAACGCACCTCATTTCTCCTCTCCTTGTGCTCGGGTTCGCCATTCCAGCCGCTTTACTAACAATCTCTCCCTACGTGGAGAATCAGCACCGTTAACCTCCTGTTTCGTACAGGTTGCAATTTGTCCTGAGGATGAACGGGAAGAGGGGGAACCAATGAGAGACTAGCTCTAGCTGTTGGGACAGGCACAGGTCACTCTATTTTTCCGTCAGGAAGAAGAATGAACCACAGGCTCAGCCTGCACCCCGGAACCAGAATAGGGTCTGAAGCAATCCTGCGCTTTTGCGGGCCAGCTCCCAAAAAAGCGAGTTGACAAATGGAGCTCAGGGCACTGCAATTCACAGACCTGCAGAGTTATAAATGATAACTCTCGTCCACAATATATTGAGGGAAGGCAACGAAGAGGATTTGAAAGCAAGGCAGAATTGCAGGAAACAGATTTCAGGAGGTAGATGCGACTCGCCTTTAAAGCACATGAAAAGCGGCAAAACGTCGACAATGATGCCCTTGGCCAAAAAGGGCGTATGCGTTTTTTCCTGAATATATTCAGGAAAAAACGCATACGCCCTTTTTTGGCCAACCAAGCAAGCCGGAAAGGCCAATCAGCACTACAAAGAAGTCTCGCTTGCCATCGGTCAAAAGGGCCATGCTGAAAAAAGTGTAAAACCAGAAATGCAGGACAGGCCAGGGAGACGTGGGAGCCTTGCTACGCTGATGGGCGGGATGTTAATTGCCAACAGCCACTCTGGAGAAGTGTACGGCGTGTCCTGAAACATGTAATAAACACAGCTTAGAGAGCATAGGGCACTTCCACTCATGGGCGTATACATTGGGAAAACTGAAAATCCACAAGACACAGGCACCCCGAAGTGTAGGGGCTGCTCTGTTTACAAGAACCTCCACTTCGGTACACCTTAAATAGCCCAGGATAGAGAAAAATGGATAAAGAAGTTGTGGTACTTATGCACAATGGAATATCACTCAGCCATGTAATCAATGTCATAGGCGAGTAGCAGCCAGTATGATGAGTGGATTGAGGTACGATGACTCTAAGTGAAATAAGTCACACAGAAAAGACACTTATCCTAAGATATCACTTATAGAGGGAATGATAAAATAGCTACCCTTGAACTGAATTACAAGACAGAACAGAGTCACCCGTTTAGAAAACACACTATGGCTGCTTAACGGGAAAGGGTCGGTGGGGTGATGCATAAAACAAGGGTTTGAAATTAGCTCAGATACCGTTCCATAAGCCAAATATGTAATGGACAAGACGTACACCCTGCTCAGTGAAATGGACTCAACACCACCTATTCACCGCACAAGAATATATCTGACTAGTAAGAATCTTAAAACCTATGTATTGATATCTCTCTGGAAGTGAATCAAGAGGGTGTAAAGCGGCATAAACACAGCAGTGAAAAGCAGCTAAGCCCCATTATCAAAATAAATTACTTGAAAAAAACCCATAAAACAAAGACAGTGAAAGAGAGAGAAATTCATACAAATCCATTCAGGGGCTCTGATGCAACCTGGATTGACCATATCTAGACCCACAGCTGGATGAGACCTAAGGCTGGACACTCTGGGGCTGAGAGGATTGGTGAGGTTGGGTGAGCAAACGCAGACCCTTAAAGTTAATACTGCGTGGTACCCATCCCATGGGTCCCAAATCTCCAGGTTCAAGGGCATCTTCCCACATCGAAAACATGCCTGGGAAACCCAGAAGATGGTACACCGCGTGATCGGGAAAGGTTTCTAAAACGCACCTCATTTCTCCTCTCCTTGTGCTCGGGTTCGCCATTCCAGCCGCTTTACTAACAATCTCCCTACGTGGAGAATCAGCACCGTTAACCTCCTGTTTCGTACAGGTTGCAATTTGTCCTGAGGATGAACGGGAAGAGGGGGAACCAATGAGAGACTAGCTCTAGCTGTTGGGACAGGCACAGGTCACTCTATTTTTCCGTCAGGAAGAAGAATGAACCACAGGCTCAGCCTGCACCCCCGGAACCAGAATAGGGTCTGAAGCAATCCTGCGCTTTTGCGGCCAGCTCCCAAAAAAGCGAGTTGACAAATGGAGCTCAGGGGCACTGCAATTCACAGACCTGCAGAGTTATAAATGATAACTCTCGTCCACAAATATATTGAGGGAAGGCAACGAAGAGGATTTGAAAGCAAGGCAGAATTGCAGGAAACAGATTTCAGGAGGTAGATGCGACTCGCCTTTAAAGCACATGAAAAGCGGCAAAACGTCGACAATGATGCCCTTGGCCAAAAAGGGCGTATGCGTTTTTTCCTGAATATATTCAGGAAAAAACGCATACGCCCTTTTTGGCCAACCAAGCAAGCCGGAAAGGCCAATCAGCACTACAAAGAAGTCTCGCTTGCCATCGGTCAAAAGGGCCATGCTGAAAAAAGTGTAAAAACCAGAAATGCAGGACAGGCCAGGGAGACGTGGGAGCCTTGCTACGCTGATGGGCGGGATGTTAATTGCCAACAGCCACTCTGGAGAAGTGTACGGCGTGTCCTGAAACATGTAATAAACACAGCTTAGAGAGCATAGGGCACTTCCACTCATGGGCGTATACATTGGGAAAACTGAAAATCCACAAGACACAGGCACCCCGAAGTGTAGGGCTGCTCTGTTTACAAGAACCTCCACTTCGGTACACCTTAAATAGCCCAGGATAGAGAAAAATGGATAAAGAAGTTGTGGTACTTATGCACAATGGAATATCACTCAGCCATGTAATCAATGTCATAAGGCGAGTAGCAGCCAGTATGATGAGTGGATTGAGGTACGATGACTCTAAGTGAAATAAGTCACACAGAAAAAGACACTTATCCTAAGATATCACTTATAGAGGGAATGATAAAATAGCTACCCTTGAACTGAATTACAAGACAGAACAGAGTCACCCGTTTAGAAAACACACTATGGCTGCTTAACGGGAAAGGTCCGGTGGGGTGATGCATAAAACAAGGGTTTGAAATTAGCTCAGATACCGTTCCATAAGCCAAATATGTAATGGACAAGACGTACACCCTGCTCAGTGAAATGGACTCAACACCACCTATTCACCGCACAAGAATATATCTGACTAGTAAGAATCTTAAAACCTATGTATTGATATCTCTCTGGAAGTGAATCAAGAGGGTGTAAAGCGGCATAAACACAGCAGTGAAAAGCAGCTAAGCCCCATTATCAAAATAAATTACTTGAAAAAAACCCATAAAACAAAGACAGTGAAAGAGAGAGAAATTCATACAAAATCCATTCAGGGGCTCTGATGCAACCTGGATTGACCATATCTAGACCCACAGCTGGATGAGACCTAAGGCTGGACACTCTTGGGGCTGAGAGGATTGGTGAGGTTGGGTGAGCAAACGCAGACCCTTTAAAGTAATACTGCGTGGTACCCATCCCATGGGTCCCAAATCTCCAGGTTCAAGGGCATCTTCCCACATCGAAAACATGCCTGGGAAACCCAGAAGATGGTACACCGCGTGATCGGGAAAGGTTTCTAAAACGCACCTCATTTCTCCTCTCCTTGTGCTCGGGTTCGCCATTCCAGCCGCTTTACTAACAATCTCCCTACGTGGAGAATCAGCACCGTTAACCTCCTGTTTCGTACAGGTTGCAATTTGTCCTGAGGATGAACGGGAAGAGGGGGAACCAATGAGAGACTAGCTCTAGCTGTTGGGACAGGCACAGGTCACTCTATTTTTCCGTCAGGAAGAAGAATGAACCACAGGCTCAGCCTGCACCCCCGGAACCAGAATAGGGTCTGAAGCAATCCTGCGCTTTTGCGGCCAGCTCCCAAAAAAGCGAGTTGACAAATGGAGCTCAGGGGCACTGCAATTCACAGACCTGCAGAGTTATAAATGATAACTCTCGTCCACAAATATATTGAGGGAAGGCAACGAAGAGGATTTGAAAGCAAGGCAGAATTGCAGGAAACAGATTTCAGGAGGTAGATGCGACTCGCCTTTAAAGCACATGAAAAGCGGCAAAACGTCGACAATGATGCCCTTGGCCAAAAAGGGCGTATGCGTTTTTTCCTGAATATATTCAGGAAAAAACGCATACGCCCTTTTTGGCCAACCAAGCAAGCCGGAAAGGCCAATCAGCACTACAAAGAAGTCTCGCTTGCCATCGGTCAAAAGGGCCATGCTGAAAAAAGTGTAAAAACCAGAAATGCAGGACAGGCCAGGGAGACGTGGGAGCCTTGCTACGCTGATGGGCGGGATGTTAATTGCCAACAGCCACTCTGGAGAAGTGTACGGCGTGTCCTGAAACATGTAATAAACACAGCTTAGAGAGCATAGGGCACTTCCACTCATGGGCGTATACATTGGGAAAACTGAAAATCCACAAGACACAGGCACCCCGAAGTGTAGGGCTGCTCTGTTTACAAGAACCTCCACTTCGGTACACCTTAAATAGCCCAGGATAGAGAAAAATGGATAAAGAAGTTGTGGTACTTATGCACAATGGAATATCACTCAGCCATGAAATCAATGTCATAAGGCGAGTAGCAGCCAGTATGATGAGTGGATTGAGGTACGATGACTCTAAGTGAAATAAGTCACACAGAAAAAGACACTTATCCTAAGATATCACTTATAGAGGGAATGATAAAATAGCTACCCTTGAACTGAATTACAAGACAGAACAGAGTCACCCGTTTAGAAAACACACTATGGCTGCTTAACGGGAAAGGTCCGGTGGGGTGATGCATAAAACAAGGGTTTGAAATTAGCTCAGATACCGTTCCATAAGCCAAATATGTAATGGACAAGACGTACACCCTGCTCAGTGAAATGGACTCAACACCACCTATTCACCGCACAAGAATATATCTGACTAGTAAGAATCTTAAAACCTATGTATTGATATCTCTCTGGAAGTGAATCAAGAGGGTGTAAAGCGGCATAAACACAGCAGTGAAAAGCAGCTAAGCCCCATTATCAAAATAAATTACTTGAAAAAAACCCATAAAACAAAGACAGTGAAAGAGAGAGAAATTCATACAAAATCCATTCAGGGGCTCTGATGCAACCTGGATTGACCATATCTAGACCCACAGCTGGATGAGACCTAAGGCTGGACACTCTTGGGGCTGAGAGGATTGGTGAGGTTGGGTGAGCAAACGCAGACCCTTTAAAGTAATACTGCGTGGTACCCATCCCATGGGTCCCAAATCTCCAGGTTCAAGGGCATCTTCCCACATCGAAAACATGCCTGGGAAACCCAGAAGATGGTACACCGCGTGATCGGGAAAGGTTTCTAAAACGCACCTCATTTCTCCTCTCCTTGTGCTCGGGTTCGCCATTCCAGCCGCTTTACTAACAATCTCCCTACGTGGAGAATCAGCACCGTTAACCTCCTGTTTCGTACAGGTTGCAATTTGTCCTGAGGATGAACGGGAAGAGGGGGAACCAATGAGAGACTAGCTCTAGCTGTTGGGACAGGCACAGGTCACTCTATTTTTCCGTCAGGAAGAAGAATGAACCACAGGCTCAGCCTGCACCCCCGGAACCAGAATAGGGTCTGAAGCAATCCTGCGCTTTTGCGGCCAGCTCCCAAAAAAGCGAGTTGACAAATGGAGCTCAGGGGCACTGCAATTCACAGACCTGCAGAGTTATAAATGATAACTCTCGTCCACAAATATATTGAGGGAAGGCAACGAAGAGGATTTGAAAGCAAGGCAGAATTGCAGGAAACAGATTTCAGGAGGTAGATGCGACTCGCCTTTAAAGCACATGAAAAGCGGCAAAACGTCGACAATGATGCCCTTGGCCAAAAAGGGCGTATGCGTTTTTTCCTGAATATATTCAGGAAAAAACGCATACGCCCTTTTTGGCCAACCAAGCAAGCCGGAAAGGCCAATCAGCACTACAAAGAAGTCTCGCTTGCCATCGGTCAAAAGGGCCATGCTGAAAAAAGTGTAAAAACCAGAAATGCAGGACAGGCCAGGGAGACGTGGGAGCCTTGCTACGCTGATGGGCGGGATGTTAATTGCCAACAGCCACTCTGGAGAAGTGTACGGCGTGTCCTGAAACATGTAATAAACACAGCTTAGAGAGCATAGGGCACTTCCACTCATGGGCGTATACATTGGGAAAACTGAAAATCCACAAGACACAGGCACCCCGAAGTGTAGGGCTGCTCTGTTTACAAGAACCTCCACTTCGGTACACCTTAAATAGCCCAGGATAGAGAAAAATGGATAAAGAAGTTGTGGTACTTATGCACAATGGAATATCACTCAGCCATGTAATCAATGTCATAAGGCGAGTAGCAGCCAGTATGATGAGTGGATTGAGGTACGATGACTCTAAGTGAAATAAGTCACACAGAAAAAGACACTTATCCTAAGATATCACTTATAGAGGGAATGATAAAATAGCTACCCTTGAACTGAATTACAAGACAGAACAGAGTCACCCGTTTAGAAAACACACTATGGCTGCTTAACGGGAAAGGTCCGGTGGGGTGATGCATAAAACAAGGGTTTGAAATTAGCTCAGATACCGTTCCATAAGCCAAATATGTAATGGACAAGACGTACACCCTGCTCAGTGAAATGGACTCAACACCACCTATTCACCGCACAAGAATATATCTGACTAGTAAGAATCTTAAAACCTATGTATTGATATCTCTCTGGAAGTGAATCAAGAGGGTGTAAAGCGGCATAAACACAGCAGTGAAAAGCAGCTAAGCCCCATTATCAAAATAAATTACTTGAAAAAAACCCATAAAACAAAGACAGTGAAAGAGAGAGAAATTCATACAAAATCCATTCAGGGGCTCTGATGCAACCTGGATTGACCATATCTAGACCCACAGCTGGATGAGACCTAAGGCTGGACACTCTTGGGGCTGAGAGGATTGGTGAGGTTGGGTGAGCAAACGCAGACCCTTTAAAGTAATACTGCGTGGTACCCATCCCATGGGTCCCAAATCTCCAGGTTCAAGGGCATCTTCCCACATCGAAAACATGCCTGGGAAACCCAGAAGATGGTACACCGCGTGATCGGGAAAGGTTTCTAAAACGCACCTCATTTCTCCTCTCCTTGTGCTCGGGTTCGCCATTCCAGCCGCTTTACTAACAATCTCCCTACGTGGAGAATCAGCACCGTTAACCTCCTGTTTCGTACAGGTTGCAATTTGTCCTGAGGATGAACGGGAAGAGGGGGAACCAATGAGAGACTAGCTCTAGCTGTTGGGACAGGCACAGGTCACTCTATTTTTCCGTCAGGAAGAAGAATGAACCACAGGCTCAGCCTGCACCCCCGGAACCAGAATAGGGTCTGAAGCAATCCTGCGCTTTTGCGGCCAGCTCCCAAAAAAGCGAGTTGACAAATGGAGCTCAGGGGCACTGCAATTCACAGACCTGCAGAGTTATAAATGATAACTCTCGTCCACAAATATATTGAGGGAAGGCAACGAAGAGGATTTGAAAGCAAGGCAGAATTGCAGGAAACAGATTTCAGGAGGTAGATGCGACTCGCCTTTAAAGCACATGAAAAGCGGCAAAACGTCGACAATGATGCCCTTGGCCAAAAAGGGCGTATGCGTTTTTTCCTGAATATATTCAGGAAAAAACGCATACGCCCTTTTTGGCCAACCAAGCAAGCCGGAAAGGCCAATCAGCACTACAAAGAAGTCTCGCTTGCCATCGGTCAAAAGGGCCATGCTGAAAAAAGTGTAAAAACCAGAAATGCAGGACAGGCCAGGGAGACGTGGGAGCCTTGCTACGCTGATGGGCGGGATGTTAATTGCCAACAGCCACTCTGGAGAAGTGTACGGCGTGTCCTGAAACATGTAATAAACACAGCTTAGAGAGCATAGGGCACTTCCACTCATGGGCGTATACATTGGGAAAACTGAAAATCCACAAGACACAGGCACCCCGAAGTGTAGGGCTGCTCTGTTTACAAGAACCTCCACTTCGGTACACCTTAAATAGCCCAGGATAGAGAAAAATGGATAAAGAAGTTGTGGTACTTATGCACAATGGAATATCACTCAGCCATGTAATCAATGTCATAAGGCGAGTAGCAGCCAGTATGATGAGTGGATTGAGGTACGATGACTCTAAGTGAAATAAGTCACACAGAAAAAGACACTTATCCTAAGATATCACTTATAGAGGGAATGATAAAATAGCTACCCTTGAACTGAATTACAAGACAGAACAGAGTCACCCGTTTTGAAAACACACTATGGCTGCTTAACGGGAAAGGTCCGGTGGGGTGATGCATAAAACAAGGGTTTGAAATTAGCTCAGATACCGTTCCATAAGCCAAATATGTAATGGACAAGACGTACACCCTGCTCAGTGAAATGGACTCAACACCACCTATTCACCGCACAAGAATATATCTGACTAGTAAGAATCTTAAAACCTATGTATTGATATCTCTCTGGAAGTGAATCAAGAGGGTGTAAAGCGGCATAAACACAGCAGTGAAAAGCAGCTAAGCCCCATTATCAAAATAAATTACTTGAAAAAAACCCATAAAACAAAGACAGTGAAAGAGAGAGAAATTCATACAAAATCCATTCAGGGGCTCTGATGCAACCTGGATTGACCATATCTAGACCCACAGCTGGATGAGACCTAAGGCTGGACACTCTTGGGGCTGAGAGGATTGGTGAGGTTGGGTGAGCAAACGCAGACCCTTTAAAGTAATACTGCGTGGTACCCATCCCATGGGTCCCAAATCTCCAGGTTCAAGGGCATCTTCCCACATCGAAAACATGCCTGGGAAACCCAGAAGATGGTACACCGCGTGATCGGGAAAGGTTTCTAAAACGCACCTCATTTCTCCTCTCCTTGTGCTCGGGTTCGCCATTCCAGCCGCTTTACTAACAATCTCCCTACGTGGAGAATCAGCACCGTTAACCTCCTGTTTCGTACAGGTTGCAATTTGTCCTGAGGATGAACGGGAAGAGGGGGAACCAATGAGAGACTAGCTCTAGCTGTTGGGACAGGCACAGGTCACTCTATTTTTCCGTCAGGAAGAAGAATGAACCACAGGCTCAGCCTGCACCCCCGGAACCAGAATAGGGTCTGAAGCAATCCTGCGCTTTTGCGGCCAGCTCCCAAAAAAGCGAGTTGACAAATGGAGCTCAGGGGCACTGCAATTCACAGACCTGCAGAGTTATAAATGATAACTCTCGTCCACAAATATATTGAGGGAAGGCAACGAAGAGGATTTGAAAGCAAGGCAGAATTGCAGGAAACAGATTTCAGGAGGTAGATGCGACTCGCCTTTAAAGCACATGAAAAGCGGCAAAACGTCGACAATGATGCCCTTGGCCAAAAAGGGCGTATGCGTTTTTTCCTGAATATATTCAGGAAAAAACGCATACGCCCTTTTTGGCCAACCAAGCAAGCCGGAAAGGCCAATCAGCACTACAAAGAAGTCTCGCTTGCCATCGGTCAAAAGGGCCATGCTGAAAAAAGTGTAAAAACCAGAAATGCAGGACAGGCCAGGGAGACGTGGGAGCCTTGCTACGCTGATGGGCGGGATGTTAATTGCCAACAGCCACTCTGGAGAAGTGTACGGTGTGTCCTGAAACATGTAATAAACACAGCTTAGAGAGCATAGGGCACTTCCACTCATGGGCGTATACATTGGGAAAACTGAAAATCCACAAGACACAGGCACCCCGAAGTGTAGGGCTGCTCTGTTTACAAGAACCTCCACTTCGGTACACCTTAAATAGCCCAGGATAGAGAAAAATGGATAAAGAAGTTGTGGTACTTATGCACAATGGAATATCACTCAGCCATGAAATCAATGTCATAAGGCGAGTAGCAGCCAGTATGATGAGTGGATTGAGGTACGATGACTCTAAGTGAAATAAGTCACACAGAAAAAGACACTTATCCTAAGATATCACTTATAGAGGGAATGATAAAATAGCTACCCTTGAACTGAATTACAAGACAGAACAGAGTCACCCGTTTAGAAAACACACTATGGCTGCTTAACGGGAAAGGTCCGGTGGGGTGATGCATAAAACAAGGGTTTGAAATTAGCTCAGATACCGTTCCATAAGCCAAATATGTAATGGACAAGACGTACACCCTGCTCAGTGAAATGGACTCAACACCACCTATTCACCGCACAAGAATATATCTGACTAGTAAGAATCTTAAAACCTATGTATTGATATCTCTCTGGAAGTGAATCAAGAGGGTGTAAAGCGGCATAAACACAGCAGTGAAAAGCAGCTAAGCCCCATTATCAAAATAAATTACTTGAAAAAAACCCATAAAACAAAGACAGTGAAAGAGAGAGAAATTCATACAAAATCCATTCAGGGGCTCTGATGCAACCTGGATTGACCATATCTAGACCCACAGCTGGATGAGACCTAAGGCTGGACACTCTTGGGGCTGAGAGGATTGGTGAGGTTGGGTGAGCAAACGCAGACCCTTTAAAGTAATACTGCGTGGTACCCATCCCATGGGTCCCAAATCTCCAGGTTCAAGGGCATCTTCCCACATCGAAAACATGCCTGGGAAACCCAGAAGATGGTACACCGCGTGATCGGGAAAGGTTTCTAAAACGCACCTCATTTCTCCTCTCCTTGTGCTCGGGTTCGCCATTCCAGCCGCTTTACTAACAATCTCCCTACGTGGAGAATCAGCACCGTTAACCTCCTGTTTCGTACAGGTTGCAATTTGTCCTGAGGATGAACGGGAAGAGGGGGAACCAATGAGAGACTAGCTCTAGCTGTTGGGACAGGCACAGGTCACTCTATTTTTCCGTCAGGAAGAAGAATGAACCACAGGCTCAGCCTGCACCCCCGGAACCAGAATAGGGTCTGAAGCAATCCTGCGCTTTTGCGGCCAGCTCCCAAAAAAGCGAGTTGACAAATGGAGCTCAGGGGCACTGCAATTCACAGACCTGCAGAGTTATAAATGATAACTCTCGTCCACAAATATATTGAGGGAAGGCAACGAAGAGGATTTGAAAGCAAGGCAGAATTGCAGGAAACAGATTTCAGGAGGTAGATGCGACTCGCCTTTAAAGCACATGAAAAGCGGCAAAACGTCGACAATGATGCCCTTGGCCAAAAAGGGCGTATGCGTTTTTTCCTGAATATATTCAGGAAAAAACGCATACGCCCTTTTTGGCCAACCAAGCAAGCCGGAAAGGCCAATCAGCACTACAAAGAAGTCTCGCTTGCCATCGGTCAAAAGGGCCATGCTGAAAAAAGTGTAAAAACCAGAAATGCAGGACAGGCCAGGGAGACGTGGGAGCCTTGCTACGCTGATGGGCGGGATGTTAATTGCCAACAGCCACTCTGGAGAAGTGTACGGTGTGTCCTGAAACATGTAATAAACACAGCTTAGAGAGCATAGGGCACTTCCACTCATGGGCGTATACATTGGGAAAACTGAAAATCCACAAGACACAGGCACCCCGAAGTGTAGGGCTGCTCTGTTTACAAGAACCTCCACTTCGGTACACCTTAAATAGCCCAGGATAGAGAAAAATGGATAAAGAAGTTGTGGTACTTATGCACAATGGAATATCACTCAGCCATGAAATCAATGTCATAAGGCGAGTAGCAGCCAGTATGATGAGTGGATTGAGGTACGATGACTCTAAGTGAAATAAGTCACACAGAAAAAGACACTTATCCTAAGATATCACTTATAGAGGGAATGATAAAATAGCTACCCTTGAACTGAATTACAAGACAGAACAGAGTCACCCGTTTAGAAAACACACTATGGCTGCTTAACGGGAAAGGTCCGGTGGGGTGATGCATAAAACAAGGGTTTGAAATTAGCTCAGATACCGTTCCATAAGCCAAATATGTAATGGACAAGACGTACACCCTGCTCAGTGAAATGGACTCAACACCACCTATTCACCGCACAAGAATATATCTGACTAGTAAGAATCTTAAAACCTATGTATTGATATCTCTCTGGAAGTGAATCAAGAGGGTGTAAAGCGGCATAAACACAGCAGTGAAAAGCAGCTAAGCCCCATTATCAAAATAAATTACTTGAAAAAAACCCATAAAACAAAGACAGTGAAAGAGAGAGAAATTCATACAAAATCCATTCAGGGGCTCTGATGCAACCTGGATTGACCATATCTAGACCCACAGCTGGATGAGACCTAAGGCTGGACACTCTTGGGGCTGAGAGGATTGGTGAGGTTGGGTGAGCAAACGCAGACCCTTTAAAGTAATACTGCGTGGTACCCATCCCATGGGTCCCAAATCTCCAGGTTCAAGGGCATCTTCCCACATCGAAAACATGCCTGGGAAACCCAGAAGATGGTACACCGCGTGATCGGGAAAGGTTTCTAAAACGCACCTCATTTCTCCTCTCCTTGTGCTCGGGTTCGCCATTCCAGCCGCTTTACTAACAATCTCCCTACGTGGAGAATCAGCACCGTTAACCTCCTGTTTCGTACAGGTTGCAATTTGTCCTGAGGATGAACGGGAAGAGGGGGAACCAATGAGAGACTAGCTCTAGCTGTTGGGACAGGCACAGGTCACTCTATTTTTCCGTCAGGAAGAAGAATGAACCACAGGCTCAGCCTGCACCCCCGGAACCAGAATAGGGTCTGAAGCAATCCTGCGCTTTTGCGGCCAGCTCCCAAAAAAGCGAGTTGACAAATGGAGCTCAGGGGCACTGCAATTCACAGACCTGCAGAGTTATAAATGATAACTCTCGTCCACAAATATATTGAGGGAAGGCAACGAAGAGGATTTGAAAGCAAGGCAGAATTGCAGGAAACAGATTTCAGGAGGTAGATGCGACTCGCCTTTAAAGCACATGAAAAGCGGCAAAACGTCGACAATGATGCCCTTGGCCAAAAAGGGCGTATGCGTTTTTTCCTGAATATATTCAGGAAAAAACGCATACGCCCTTTTTGGCCAACCAAGCAAGCCGGAAAGGCCAATCAGCACTACAAAGAAGTCTCGCTTGCCATCGGTCAAAAGGGCCATGCTGAAAAAAGTGTAAAAACCAGAAATGCAGGACAGGCCAGGGAGACGTGGGAGCCTTGCTACGCTGATGGGCGGGATGTTAATTGCCAACAGCCACTCTGGAGAAGTGTACGGTGTGTCCTGAAACATGTAATAAACACAGCTTAGAGAGCATAGGGCACTTCCACTCATGGGCGTATACATTGGGAAAACTGAAAATCCACAAGACACAGGCACCCCGAAGTGTAGGGCTGCTCTGTTTACAAGAACCTCCACTTCGGTACACCTTAAATAGCCCAGGATAGAGAAAAATGGATAAAGAAGTTGTGGTACTTATGCACAATGGAATATCACTCAGCCATGAAATCAATGTCATAAGGCGAGTAGCAGCCAGTATGATGAGTGGATTGAGGTACGATGACTCTAAGTGAAATAAGTCACACAGAAAAAGACACTTATCCTAAGATATCACTTATAGAGGGAATGATAAAATAGCTACCCTTGAACTGAATTACAAGACAGAACAGAGTCACCCGTTTAGAAAACACACTATGGCTGCTTAACGGGAAAGGTCCGGTGGGGTGATGCATAAAACAAGGGTTTGAAATTAGCTCAGATACCGTTCCATAAGCCAAATATGTAATGGACAAGACGTACACCCTGCTCAGTGAAATGGACTCAACACCACCTATTCACCGCACAAGAATATATCTGACTAGTAAGAATCTTAAAACCTATGTATTGATATCTCTCTGGAAGTGAATCAAGAGGGTGTAAAGCGGCATAAACACAGCAGTGAAAAGCAGCTAAGCCCCATTATCAAAATAAATTACTTGAAAAAAACCCATAAAACAAAGACAGTGAAAGAGAGAGAAATTCATACAAAATCCATTCAGGGGCTCTGATGCAACCTGGATTGACCATATCTAGACCCACAGCTGGATGAGACCTAAGGCTGGACACTCTTGGGGCTGAGAGGATTGGTGAGGTTGGGTGAGCAAACGCAGACCCTTTAAAGTAATACTGCGTGGTACCCATCCCATGGGTCCCAAATCTCCAGGTTCAAGGGCATCTTCCCACATCGAAAACATGCCTGGGAAACCCAGAAGATGGTACACCGCGTGATCGGGAAAGGTTTCTAAAACGCACCTCATTTCTCCTCTCCTTGTGCTCGGGTTCGCCATTCCAGCCGCTTTACTAACAATCTCCCTACGTGGAGAATCAGCACCGTTAACCTCCTGTTTCGTACAGGTTGCAATTTGTCCTGAGGATGAACGGGAAGAGGGGGAACCAATGAGAGACTAGCTCTAGCTGTTGGGACAGGCACAGGTCACTCTATTTTTCCGTCAGGAAGAAGAATGAACCACAGGCTCAGCCTGCACCCCCGGAACCAGAATAGGGTCTGAAGCAATCCTGCGCTTTTGCGGCCAGCTCCCAAAAAAGCGAGTTGACAAATGGAGCTCAGGGGCACTGCAATTCACAGACCTGCAGAGTTATAAATGATAACTCTCGTCCACAAATATATTGAGGGAAGGCAACGAAGAGGATTTGAAAGCAAGGCAGAATTGCAGGAAACAGATTTCAGGAGGTAGATGCGACTCGCCTTTAAAGCACATGAAAAGCGGCAAAACGTCGACAATGATGCCCTTGGCCAAAAAGGGCGTATGCGTTTTTTCCTGAATATATTCAGGAAAAAACGCATACGCCCTTTTTGGCCAACCAAGCAAGCCGGAAAGGCCAATCAGCACTACAAAGAAGTCTCGCTTGCCATCGGTCAAAAGGGCCATGCTGAAAAAAGTGTAAAAACCAGAAATGCAGGACAGGCCAGGGAGACGTGGGAGCCTTGCTACGCTGATGGGCGGGATGTTAATTGCCAACAGCCACTCTGGAGAAGTGTACGGTGTGTCCTGAAACATGTAATAAACACAGCTTAGAGAGCATAGGGCACTTCCACTCATGGGCGTATACATTGGGAAAACTGAAAATCCACAAGACACAGGCACCCCGAAGTGTAGGGCTGCTCTGTTTACAAGAACCTCCACTTCGGTACACCTTAAATAGCCCAGGATAGAGAAAAATGGATAAAGAAGTTGTGGTACTTATGCACAATGGAATATCACTCAGCCATGTAATCAATGTCATAAGGCGAGTAGCAGCCAGTATGATGAGTGGATTGAGGTACGATGACTCTAAGTGAAATAAGTCACACAGAAAAAGACACTTATCCTAAGATATCACTTATAGAGGGAATGATAAAATAGCTACCCTTGAACTGAATTACAAGACAGAACAGAGTCACCCGTTTTGAAAACACACTATGGCTGCTTAACGGGAAAGGTCCGGTGGGGTGATGCATAAAACAAGGGTTTGAAATTAGCTCAGATACCGTTCCATAAGCCAAATATGTAATGGACAAGACGTACACCCTGCTCAGTGAAATGGACTCAACACCACCTATTCACCGCACAAGAATATATCTGACTAGTAAGAATCTTAAAACCTATGTATTGATATCTCTCTGGAAGTGAATCAAGAGGGTGTAAAGCGGCATAAACACAGCAGTGAAAAGCAGCTAAGCCCCATTATCAAAATAAATTACTTGAAAAAAACCCATAAAACAAAGACAGTGAAAGAGAGAGAAATTCATACAAAATCCATTCAGGGGCTCTGATGCAACCTGGATTGACCATATCTAGACCCACAGCTGGATGAGACCTAAGGCTGGACACTCTTGGGGCTGAGAGGATTGGTGAGGTTGGGTGAGCAAACGCAGACCCTTTAAAGTAATACTGCGTGGTACCCATCCCATGGGTCCCAAATCTCCAGGTTCAAGGGCATCTTCCCACATCGAAAACATGCCTGGGAAACCCAGAAGATGGTACACCGCGTGATCGGGAAAGGTTTCTAAAACGCACCTCATTTCTCCTCTCCTTGTGCTCGGGTTCGCCATTCCAGCCGCTTTACTAACAATCTCCCTACGTGGAGAATCAGCACCGTTAACCTCCTGTTTCGTACAGGTTGCAATTTGTCCTGAGGATGAACGGGAAGAGGGGGAACCAATGAGAGACTAGCTCTAGCTGTTGGGACAGGCACAGGTCACTCTATTTTTCCGTCAGGAAGAAGAATGAACCACAGGCTCAGCCTGCACCCCCGGAACCAGAATAGGGTCTGAAGCAATCCTGCGCTTTTGCGGCCAGCTCCCAAAAAAGCGAGTTGACAAATGGAGCTCAGGGGCACTGCAATTCACAGACCTGCAGAGTTATAAATGATAACTCTCGTCCACAAATATATTGAGGGAAGGCAACGAAGAGGATTTGAAAGCAAGGCAGAATTGCAGGAAACAGATTTCAGGAGGTAGATGCGACTCGCCTTTAAAGCACATGAAAAGCGGCAAAACGTCGACAATGATGCCCTTGGCCAAAAAGGGCGTATGCGTTTTTTCCTGAATATATTCAGGAAAAAACGCATACGCCCTTTTTGGCCAACCAAGCAAGCCGGAAAGGCCAATCAGCACTACAAAGAAGTCTCGCTTGCCATCGGTCAAAAGGGCCATGCTGAAAAAAGTGTAAAAACCAGAAATGCAGGACAGGCCAGGGAGACGTGGGAGCCTTGCTACGCTGATGGGCGGGATGTTAATTGCCAACAGCCACTCTGGAGAAGTGTACGGTGTGTCCTGAAACATGTAATAAACACAGCTTAGAGAGCATAGGGCACTTCCACTCATGGGCGTATACATTGGGAAAACTGAAAATCCACAAGACACAGGCACCCCGAAGTGTAGGGCTGCTCTGTTTACAAGAACCTCCACTTCGGTACACCTTAAATAGCCCAGGATAGAGAAAAATGGATAAAGAAGTTGTGGTACTTATGCACAATGGAATATCACTCAGCCATGAAATCAATGTCATAAGGCGAGTAGCAGCCAGTATGATGAGTGGATTGAGGTACGATGACTCTAAGTGAAATAAGTCACACAGAAAAAGACACTTATCCTAAGATATCACTTATAGAGGGAATGATAAAATAGCTACCCTTGAACTGAATTACAAGACAGAACAGAGTCACCCGTTTAGAAAACACACTATGGCTGCTTAACGGGAAAGGTCCGGTGGGGTGATGCATAAAACAAGGGTTTGAAATTAGCTCAGATACCGTTCCATAAGCCAAATATGTAATGGACAAGACGTACACCCTGCTCAGTGAAATGGACTCAACACCACCTATTCACCGCACAAGAATATATCTGACTAGTAAGAATCTTAAAACCTATGTATTGATATCTCTCTGGAAGTGAATCAAGAGGGTGTAAAGCGGCATAAACACAGCAGTGAAAAGCAGCTAAGCCCCATTATCAAAATAAATTACTTGAAAAAAACCCATAAAACAAAGACAGTGAAAGAGAGAGAAATTCATACAAAATCCATTCAGGGGCTCTGATGCAACCTGGATTGACCATATCTAGACCCACAGCTGGATGAGACCTAAGGCTGGACACTCTTGGGGCTGAGAGGATTGGTGAGGTTGGGTGAGCAAACGCAGACCCTTTAAAGTAATACTGCGTGGTACCCATCCCATGGGTCCCAAATCTCCAGGTTCAAGGGCATCTTCCCACATCGAAAACATGCCTGGGAAACCCAGAAGATGGTACACCGCGTGATCGGGAAAGGTTTCTAAAACGCACCTCATTTCTCCTCTCCTTGTGCTCGGGTTCGCCATTCCAGCCGCTTTACTAACAATCTCCCTACGTGGAGAATCAGCACCGTTAACCTCCTGTTTCGTACAGGTTGCAATTTGTCCTGAGGATGAACGGGAAGAGGGGGAACCAATGAGAGACTAGCTCTAGCTGTTGGGACAGGCACAGGTCACTCTATTTTTCCGTCAGGAAGAAGAATGAACCACAGGCTCAGCCTGCACCCCCGGAACCAGAATAGGGTCTGAAGCAATCCTGCGCTTTTGCGGCCAGCTCCCAAAAAAGCGAGTTGACAAATGGAGCTCAGGGGCACTGCAATTCACAGACCTGCAGAGTTATAAATGATAACTCTCGTCCACAAATATATTGAGGGAAGGCAACGAAGAGGATTTGAAAGCAAGGCAGAATTGCAGGAAACAGATTTCAGGAGGTAGATGCGACTCGCCTTTAAAGCACATGAAAAGCGGCAAAACGTCGACAATGATGCCCTTGGCCAAAAAGGGCGTATGCGTTTTTTCCTGAATATATTCAGGAAAAAACGCATACGCCCTTTTTGGCCAACCAAGCAAGCCGGAAAGGCCAATCAGCACTACAAAGAAGTCTCGCTTGCCATCGGTCAAAAGGGCCATGCTGAAAAAAGTGTAAAAACCAGAAATGCAGGACAGGCCAGGGAGACGTGGGAGCCTTGCTACGCTGATGGGCGGGATGTTAATTGCCAACAGCCACTCTGGAGAAGTGTACGGTGTGTCCTGAAACATGTAATAAACACAGCTTAGAGAGCATAGGGCACTTCCACTCATGGGCGTATACATTGGGAAAACTGAAAATCCACAAGACACAGGCACCCCGAAGTGTAGGGCTGCTCTGTTTACAAGAACCTCCACTTCGGTACACCTTAAATAGCCCAGGATAGAGAAAAATGGATAAAGAAGTTGTGGTACTTATGCACAATGGAATATCACTCAGCCATGTAATCAATGTCATAAGGCGAGTAGCAGCCAGTATGATGAGTGGATTGAGGTACGATGACTCTAAGTGAAATAAGTCACACAGAAAAAGACACTTATCCTAAGATATCACTTATAGAGGGAATGATAAAATAGCTACCCTTGAACTGAATTACAAGACAGAACAGAGTCACCCGTTTTGAAAACACACTATGGCTGCTTAACGGGAAAGGTCCGGTGGGGTGATGCATAAAACAAGGGTTTGAAATTAGCTCAGATACCGTTCCATAAGCCAAATATGTAATGGACAAGACGTACACCCTGCTCAGTGAAATGGACTCAACACCACCTATTCACCGCACAAGAATATATCTGACTAGTAAGAATCTTAAAACCTATGTATTGATATCTCTCTGGAAGTGAATCAAGAGGGTGTAAAGCGGCATAAACACAGCAGTGAAAAGCAGCTAAGCCCCATTATCAAAATAAATTACTTGAAAAAAACCCATAAAACAAAGACAGTGAAAGAGAGAGAAATTCATACAAAATCCATTCAGGGGCTCTGATGCAACCTGGATTGACCATATCTAGACCCACAGCTGGATGAGACCTAAGGCTGGACACTCTTGGGGCTGAGAGGATTGGTGAGGTTGGGTGAGCAAACGCAGACCCTTTAAAGTAATACTGCGTGGTACCCATCCCATGGGTCCCAAATCTCCAGGTTCAAGGGCATCTTCCCACATCGAACACATGCCTGGGAAACCCAGAAGATGGTACACCGCGTGATCGGGAAAGGTTTCTAAAACGCACCTCATTTCTCCTCTCCTTGTGCTCGGGTTCGCCATTCCAGCCGCTTTACTAACAATCTCCCTACGTGGAGAATCAGCACCGTTAACCTCCTGTTTCGTACAGGTTGCAATTTGTCCTGAGGATGAACGGGAAGAGGGGGAACCAATGAGAGACTAGCTCTAGCTGTTGGGACAGGCACAGGTCACTCTATTTTTCCGTCAGGAAGAAGAATGAACCACAGGCTCAGCCTGCACCCCCGGAACCAGAATAGGGTCTGAAGCAATCCTGCGCTTTTGCGGCCAGCTCCCAAAAAAGCGAGTTGACAAATGGAGCTCAGGGGCACTGCAATTCACAAACCTGCAGAGTTATAAATGATAACTCTCGTCCACAAATATATTGAGGGAAGGCAACGAAGAGGATTTGAAAGCAAGGCAGAATTGCAGGAAACAGATTTCAGGAGGTAGATGCGACTCGCCTTTAAAGCACATGAAAAGCGGCAAAACGTCGACAATGATGCCCTTGGCCAAAAAGGGCGTATGCGTTTTTTCCTGAATATATTCAGGAAAAAACGCATACGCCCTTTTTGGCCAACCAAGCAAGCCGGAAAGGCCAATCAGCACTACAAAGAAGTCTCGCTTGCCATCGGTCAAAAGGGCCATGCTGAAAAAAGTGTAAAAACCAGAAATGCAGGACAGGCCAGGGAGACGTGGGAGCCTTGCTACGCTGATGGGCGGGATGTTAATTGCCAACAGCCACTCTGGAGAAGTGTACGGTGTGTCCTGAAACATGTAATAAACACAGCTTAGAGAGCATAGGGCACTTCCACTCATGGGCGTATACATTGGGAAAACTGAAAATCCACAAGACACAGGCACCCCGAAGTGTAGGGCTGCTCTGTTTACAAGAACCTCCACTTCGGTACACCTTAAATAGCCCAGGATAGAGAAAAATGGATAAAGAAGTTGTGGTACTTATGCACAATGGAATATCACTCAGCCATGAAATCAATGTCATAAGGCGAGTAGCAGCCAGTATGATGAGTGGATTGAGGTACGATGACTCTAAGTGAAATAAGTCACACAGAAAAAGACACTTATCCTAAGATATCACTTATAGAGGGAATGATAAAATAGCTACCCTTGAACTGAATTACAAGACAGAACAGAGTCACCCGTTTAGAAAACACACTATGGCTGCTTAACGGGAAAGGTCCGGTGGGGTGATGCATAAAACAAGGGTTTGAAATTAGCTCAGATACCGTTCCATAAGCCAAATATGTAATGGACAAGACGTACACCCTGCTCAGTGAAATGGACTCAACACCACCTATTCACCGCACAAGAATATATCTGACTAGTAAGAATCTTAAAACCTATGTATTGATATCTCTCTGGAAGTGAATCAAGAGGGTGTAAAGCGGCATAAACACAGCAGTGAAAAGCAGCTAAGCCCCATTATCAAAATAAATTACTTGAAAAAAACCCATAAAACAAAGACAGTGAAAGAGAGAGAAATTCATACAAAATCCATTCAGGGGCTCTGATGCAACCTGGATTGACCATATCTAGACCCACAGCTGGATGAGACCTAAGGCTGGACACTCTTGGGGCTGAGAGGATTGGTGAGGTTGGGTGAGCAAACGCAGACCCTTTAAAGTAATACTGCGTGGTACCCATCCCATGGGTCCCAAATCTCCAGGTTCAAGGGCATCTTCCCACATCGAAAACATGCCTGGGAAACCCAGAAGATGGTACACCGCGTGATCGGGAAAGGTTTCTAAAACGCACCTCATTTCTCCTCTCCTTGTGCTCGGGTTCGCCATTCCAGCCGCTTTACTAACAATCTCCCTACGTGGAGAATCAGCACCGTTAACCTCCTGTTTCGTACAGGTTGCAATTTGTCCTGAGGATGAACGGGAAGAGGGGGAACCAATGAGAGACTAGCTCTAGCTGTTGGGACAGGCACAGGTCACTCTATTTTTCCGTCAGGAAGAAGAATGAACCACAGGCTCAGCCTGCACCCCCGGAACCAGAATAGGGTCTGAAGCAATCCTGCGCTTTTGCGGCCAGCTCCCAAAAAAGCGAGTTGACAAATGGAGCTCAGGGGCACTGCAATTCACAGACCTGCAGAGTTATAAATGATAACTCTCGTCCACAAATATATTGAGGGAAGGCAACGAAGAGGATTTGAAAGCAAGGCAGAATTGCAGGAAACAGATTTCAGGAGGTAGATGCGACTCGCCTTTAAAGCACATGAAAAGCGGCAAAACGTCGACAATGATGCCCTTGGCCAAAAAGGGCGTATGCGTTTTTTCCTGAATATATTCAGGAAAAAACGCATACGCCCTTTTTGGCCAACCAAGCAAGCCGGAAAGGCCAATCAGCACTACAAAGAAGTCTCGCTTGCCATCGGTCAAAAGGGCCATGCTGAAAAAAGTGTAAAAACCAGAAATGCAGGACAGGCCAGGGAGACGTGGGAGCCTTGCTACGCTGATGGGCGGGATGTTAATTGCCAACAGCCACTCTGGAGAAGTGTACGGTGTGTCCTGAAACATGTAATAAACACAGCTTAGAGAGCATAGGGCACTTCCACTCATGGGCGTATACATTGGGAAAACTGAAAATCCACAAGACACAGGCACCCCGAAGTGTAGGGCTGCTCTGTTTACAAGAACCTCCACTTCGGTACACCTTAAATAGCCCAGGATAGAGAAAAATGGATAAAGAAGTTGTGGTACTTATGCACAATGGAATATCACTCAGCCATGTAATCAATGTCATAAGGCGAGTAGCAGCCAGTATGATGAGTGGATTGAGGTACGATGACTCTAAGTGAAATAAGTCACACAGAAAAAGACACTTATCCTAAGATATCACTTATAGAGGGAATGATAAAATAGCTACCCTTGAACTGAATTACAAGACAGAACAGAGTCACCCGTTTTGAAAACACACTATGGCTGCTTAACGGGAAAGGTCCGGTGGGGTGATGCATAAAACAAGGGTTTGAAATTAGCTCAGATACCGTTCCATAAGCCAAATATGTAATGGACAAGACGTACACCCTGCTCAGTGAAATGGACTCAACACCACCTATTCACCGCACAAGAATATATCTGACTAGTAAGAATCTTAAAACCTATGTATTGATATCTCTCTGGAAGTGAATCAAGAGGGTGTAAAGCGGCATAAACACAGCAGTGAAAAGCAGCTAAGCCCCATTATCAAAATAAATTACTTGAAAAAAACCCATAAAACAAAGACAGTGAAAGAGAGAGAAATTCATACAAAATCCATTCAGGGGCTCTGATGCAACCTGGATTGACCATATCTAGACCCACAGCTGGATGAGACCTAAGGCTGGACACTCTTGGGGCTGAGAGGATTGGTGAGGTTGGGTGAGCAAACGCAGACCCTTTAAAGTAATACTGCGTGGTACCCATCCCATGGGTCCCAAATCTCCAGGTTCAAGGGCATCTTCCCACATCGAAAACATGCCTGGGAAACCCAGAAGATGGTACACCGCGTGATCGGGAAAGGTTTCTAAAACGCACCTCATTTCTCCTCTCCTTGTGCTCGGGTTCGCCATTCCAGCCGCTTTACTAACAATCTCCCTACGTGGAGAATCAGCACCGTTAACCTCCTGTTTCGTACAGGTTGCAATTTGTCCTGAGGATGAACGGGAAGAGGGGGAACCAATGAGAGACTAGCTCTAGCTGTTGGGACAGGCACAGGTCACTCTATTTTTCCGTCAGGAAGAAGAATGAACCACAGGCTCAGCCTGCACCCCCGGAACCAGAATAGGGTCTGAAGCAATCCTGCGCTTTTGCGGCCAGCTCCCAAAAAAGCGAGTTGACAAATGGAGCTCAGGGGCACTGCAATTCACAGACCTGCAGAGTTATAAATGATAACTCTCGTCCACAAATATATTGAGGGAAGGCAACGAAGAGGATTTGAAAGCAAGGCAGAATTGCAGGAAACAGATTTCAGGAGGTAGATGCGACTCGCCTTTAAAGCACATGAAAAGCGGCAAAACGTCGACAATGATGCCCTTGGCCAAAAAGGGCGTATGCGTTTTTTCCTGAATATATTCAGGAAAAAACGCATACGCCCTTTTTGGCCAACCAAGCAAGCCGGAAAGGCCAATCAGCACTACAAAGAAGTCTCGCTTGCCATCGGTCAAAAGGGCCATGCTGAAAAAAGTGTAAAAACCAGAAATGCAGGACAGGCCAGGGAGACGTGGGAGCCTTGCTACGCTGATGGGCGGGATGTTAATTGCCAACAGCCACTCTGGAGAAGTGTACGGTGTGTCCTGAAACATGTAATAAACACAGCTTAGAGAGCATAGGGCACTTCCACTCATGGGCGTATACATTGGGAAAACTGAAAATCCACAAGACACAGGCACCCCGAAGTGTAGGGCTGCTCTGTTTACAAGAACCTCCACTTCGGTACACCTTAAATAGCCCAGGATAGAGAAAAATGGATAAAGAAGTTGTGGTACTTATGCACAATGGAATATCACTCAGCCATGAAATCAATGTCATAAGGCGAGTAGCAGCCAGTATGATGAGTGGATTGAGGTACGATGACTCTAAGTGAAATAAGTCACACAGAAAAAGACACTTATCCTAAGATATCACTTATAGAGGGAATGATAAAATAGCTACCCTTGAACTGAATTACAAGACAGAACAGAGTCACACGTTTAGAAAACACACTATGGCTGCTTAACGGGAAAGGTCCGGTGGGGTGATGCATAAAACAAGGGTTTGAAATTAGCTCAGATACCGTTCCATAAGCCAAATATGTAATGGACAAGACGTACACCCTGCTCAGTGAAATGGACTCAACACCACCTATTCACCGCACAAGAATATATCTGACTAGTAAGAATCTTAAAACCTATGTATTGATATCTCTCTGGAAGTGAATCAAGAGGGTGTAAAGCGGCATAAACACAGCAGTGAAAAGCAGCTAAGCCCCATTATCAAAATAAATTACTTGAAAAAAACCCATAAAACAAAGACAGTGAAAGAGAGAGAAATTCATACAAAATCCATTCAGGGGCTCTGATGCAACCTGGATTGACCATATCTAGACCCACAGCTGGATGAGACCTAAGGCTGGACACTCTTGGGGCTGAGAGGATTGGTGAGGTTGGGTGAGCAAACGCAGACCCTTTAAAGTAATACTGCGTGGTACCCATCCCATGGGTCCCAAATCTCCAGGTTCAAGGGCATCTTCCCACATCGAAAACATGCCTGGGAAACCCAGAAGATGGTACACCGCGTGATCGGGAAAGGTTTCTAAAACGCACCTCATTTCTCCTCTCCTTGTGCTCGGGTTCGCCATTCCAGCCGCTTTACTAACAATCTCCCTACGTGGAGAATCAGCACCGTTAACCTCCTGTTTCGTACAGGTTGCAATTTGTCCTGAGGATGAACGGGAAGAGGGGGAACCAATGAGAGACTAGCTCTAGCTGTTGGGACAGGCACAGGTCACTCTATTTTTCCGTCAGGAAGAAGAATGAACCACAGGCTCAGCCTGCACCCCCGGAACCAGAATAGGGTCTGAAGCAATCCTGCGCTTTTGCGGCCAGCTCCCAAAAAAGCGAGTTGACAAATGGAGCTCAGGGGCACTGCAATTCACAGACCTGCAGAGTTATAAATGATAACTCTCGTCCACAAATATATTGAGGGAAGGCAACGAAGAGGATTTGAAAGCAAGGCAGAATTGCAGGAAACAGATTTCAGGAGGTAGATGCGACTCGCCTTTAAAGCACATGAAAAGCGGCAAAACGTCGACAATGATGCCCTTGGCCAAAAAGGGCGTATGCGTTTTTTCCTGAATATATTCAGGAAAAAACGCATACGCCCTTTTTGGCCAACCAAGCAAGCCGGAAAGGCCAATCAGCACTACAAAGAAGTCTCGCTTGCCATCGGTCAAAAGGGCCATGCTGAAAAAAGTGTAAAAACCAGAAATGCAGGACAGGCCAGGGAGACGTGGGAGCCTTGCTACGCTGATGGGCGGGATGTTAATTGCCAACAGCCACTCTGGAGAAGTGTACGGTGTGTCCTGAAACATGTAATAAACACAGCTTAGAGAGCATAGGGCACTTCCACTCATGGGCGTATACATTGGGAAAACTGAAAATCCACAAGACACAGGCACCCCGAAGTGTAGGGCTGCTCTGTTTACAAGAACCTCCACTTCGGTACACCTTAAATAGCCCAGGATAGAGAAAAATGGATAAAGAAGTTGTGGTACTTATGCACAATGGAATATCACTCAGCCATGAAATCAATGTCATAAGGCGAGTAGCAGCCAGTATGATGAGTGGATTGAGGTACGATGACTCTAAGTGAAATAAGTCACACAGAAAAAGACACTTATCCTAAGATATCACTTATAGAGGGAATGATAAAATAGCTACCCTTGAACTGAATTACAAGACAGAACAGAGTCACCCGTTTAGAAAACACACTATGGCTGCTTAACGGGAAAGGTCCGGTGGGGTGATGCATAAAACAAGGGTTTGAAATTAGCTCAGATACCGTTCCATAAGCCAAATATGTAATGGACAAGACGTACACCCTGCTCAGTGAAATGGACTCAACACCACCTATTCACCGCACAAGAATATATCTGACTAGTAAGAATCTTAAAACCTATGTATTGATATCTCTCTGGAAGTGAATCAAGAGGGTGTAAAGCGGCATAAACACAGCAGTGAAAAGCAGCTAAGCCCCATTATCAAAATAAATTACTTGAAAAAAACCCATAAAACAAAGACAGTGAAAGAGAGAGAAATTCATACAAAATCCATTCAGGGGCTCTGATGCAACCTGGATTGACCATATCTAGACCCACAGCTGGATGAGACCTAAGGCTGGACACTCTTGGGGCTGAGAGGATTGGTGAGGTTGGGTGAGCAAACGCAGACCCTTTAAAGTAATACTGCGTGGTACCCATCCCATGGGTCCCAAATCTCCAGGTTCAAGGGCATCTTCCCACATCGAAAACATGCCTGGGAAACCCAGAAGATGGTACACCGCGTGATCGGGAAAGGTTTCTAAAACGCACCTCATTTCTCCTCTCCTTGTGCTCGGGTTCGCCATTCCAGCCGCTTTACTAACAATCTCCCTACGTGGAGAATCAGCACCGTTAACCTCCTGTTTCGTACAGGTTGCAATTTGTCCTGAGGATGAACGGGAAGAGGGGGAACCAATGAGAGACTAGCTCTAGCTGTTGGGACAGGCACAGGTCACTCTATTTTTCCGTCAGGAAGAAGAATGAACCACAGGCTCAGCCTGCACCCCCGGAACCAGAATAGGGTCTGAAGCAATCCTGCGCTTTTGCGGCCAGCTCCCAAAAAAGCGAGTTGACAAATGGAGCTCAGGGGCACTGCAATTCACAAACCTGCAGAGTTATAAATGATAACTCTCGTCCACAAATATATTGAGGGAAGGCAACGAAGAGGATTTGAAAGCAAGGCAGAATTGCAGGAAACAGATTTCAGGAGGTAGATGCGACTCGCCTTTAAAGCACATGAAAAGCGGCAAAACGTCGACAATGATGCCCTTGGCCAAAAAGGGCGTATGCGTTTTTTCCTGAATATATTCAGGAAAAAACGCATACGCCCTTTTTGGCCAACCAAGCAAGCCGGAAAGGCCAATCAGCACTACAAAGAAGTCTCGCTTGCCATCGGTCAAAAGGGCCATGCTGAAAAAAGTGTAAAAACCAGAAATGCAGGACAGGCCAGGGAGACGTGGGAGCCTTGCTACGCTGATGGGCGGGATGTTAATTGCCAACAGCCACTCTGGAGAAGTGTACGGTGTGTCCTGAAACATGTAATAAACACAGCTTAGAGAGCATAGGGCACTTCCACTCATGGGCGTATACATTGGGAAAACTGAAAATCCACAAGACACAGGCACCCCGAAGTGTAGGGCTGCTCTGTTTACAAGAACCTCCACTTCGGTACACCTTAAATAGCCCAGGATAGAGAAAAATGGATAAAGAAGTTGTGGTACTTATGCACAATGGAATATCACTCAGCCATGAAATCAATGTCATAAGGCGAGTAGCAGCCAGTATGATGAGTGGATTGAGGTACGATGACTCTAAGTGAAATAAGTCACACAGAAAAAGACACTTATCCTAAGATATCACTTATAGAGGGAATGATAAAATAGCTACCCTTGAACTGAATTACAAGACAGAACAGAGTCACCCGTTTAGAAAACACACTATGGCTGCTTAACGGGAAAGGTCCGGTGGGGTGATGCATAAAACAAGGGTTTGAAATTAGCTCAGATACCGTTCCATAAGCCAAATATGTAATGGACAAGACGTACACCCTGCTCAGTGAAATGGACTCAACACCACCTATTCACCGCACAAGAATATATCTGACTAGTAAGAATCTTAAAACCTATGTATTGATATCTCTCTGGAAGTGAATCAAGAGGGTGTAAAGCGGCATAAACACAGCAGTGAAAAGCAGCTAAGCCCCATTATCAAAATAAATTACTTGAAAAAAACCCATAAAACAAAGACAGTGAAAGAGAGAGAAATTCATACAAAATCCATTCAGGGGCTCTGATGCAACCTGGATTGACCATATCTAGACCCACAGCTGGATGAGACCTAAGGCTGGACACTCTTGGGGCTGAGAGGATTGGTGAGGTTGGGTGAGCAAACGCAGACCCTTTAAAGTAATACTGCGTGGTACCCATCCCATGGGTCCCAAATCTCCAGGTTC
The DNA here is from genome assembly GCF_028564815.1 of Eubalaena glacialis. NCBI lineage: Eukaryota > Metazoa > Chordata > Mammalia > Artiodactyla > Balaenidae > Eubalaena > Eubalaena glacialis. The sequence goes on along the minus strand of NW_026871379.1, from coordinate 177,293 downwards.
AAGGGCATCTTCCCACATCGAAAACATGCCTGGGAAACCCAGAAGATGGTACACCGCGTGATCGGGAAAGGTTTCTAAAACGCACCTCATTTCTCCTCTCCTTGTGCTCGGGTTCGCCATTCCAGCCGCTTTACTAACAATCTCCCTACGTGGAGAATCAGCACCGTTAACCTCCTGTTTCGTACAGGTTGCAATTTGTCCTGAGGATGAACGGGAAGAGGGGGAACCAATGAGAGACTAGCTCTAGCTGTTGGGACAGGCACAGGTCACTCTATTTTTCCGTCAGGAAGAAGAATGAACCACAGGCTCAGCCTGCACCCCCGGAACCAGAATAGGGTCTGAAGCAATCCTGCGCTTTTGCGGCCAGCTCCCAAAAAAGCGAGTTGACAAATGGAGCTCAGGGGCACTGCAATTCACAAACCTGCAGAGTTATAAATGATAACTCTCGTCCACAAATATATTGAGGGAAGGCAACGAAGAGGATTTGAAAGCAAGGCAGAATTGCAGGAAACAGATTTCAGGAGGTAGATGCGACTCGCCTTTAAAGCACATGAAAAGCGGCAAAACGTCGACAATGATGCCCTTGGCCAAAAAGGGCGTATGCGTTTTTTCCTGAATATATTCAGGAAAAAACGCATACGCCCTTTTTGGCCAACCAAGCAAGCCGGAAAGGCCAATCAGCACTACAAAGAAGTCTCGCTTGCCATCGGTCAAAAGGGCCATGCTGAAAAAAGTGTAAAAACCAGAAATGCAGGACAGGCCAGGGAGACGTGGGAGCCTTGCTACGCTGATGGGCGGGATGTTAATTGCCAACAGCCACTCTGGAGAAGTGTACGGTGTGTCCTGAAACATGTAATAAACACAGCTTAGAGAGCATAGGGCACTTCCACTCATGGGCGTATACATTGGGAAAACTGAAAATCCACAAGACACAGGCACCCCGAAGTGTAGGGCTGCTCTGTTTACAAGAACCTCCACTTCGGTACACCTTAAATAGCCCAGGATAGAGAAAAATGGATAAAGAAGTTGTGGTACTTATGCACAATGGAATATCACTCAGCCATGAAATCAATGTCATAAGGCGAGTAGCAGCCAGTATGATGAGTGGATTGAGGTACGATGACTCTAAGTGAAATAAGTCACACAGAAAAAGACACTTATCCTAAGATATCACTTATAGAGGGAATGATAAAATAGCTACCCTTGAACTGAATTACAAGACAGAACAGAGTCACCCGTTTAGAAAACACACTATGGCTGCTTAACGGGAAAGGTCCGGTGGGGTGATGCATAAAACAAGGGTTTGAAATTAGCTCAGATACCGTTCCATAAGCCAAATATGTAATGGACAAGACGTACACCCTGCTCAGTGAAATGGACTCAACACCACCTATTCACCGCACAAGAATATATCTGACTAGTAAGAATCTTAAAACCTATGTATTGATATCTCTCTGGAAGTGAATCAAGAGGGTGTAAAGCGGCATAAACACAGCAGTGAAAAGCAGCTAAGCCCCATTATCAAAATAAATTACTTGAAAAAAACCCATAAAACAAAGACAGTGAAAGAGAGAGAAATTCATACAAAATCCATTCAGGGGCTCTGATGCAACCTGGATTGACCATATCTAGACCCACAGCTGGATGAGACCTAAGGCTGGACACTCTTGGGGCTGAGAGGATTGGTGAGGTTGGGTGAGCAAACGCAGACCCTTTAAAGTAATACTGCGTGGTACCCATCCCATGGGTCCCAAATCTCCAGGTTCAAGGGCATCTTCCCACATCGAAAACATGCCTGGGAAACCCAGAAGATGGTACACCGCGTGATCGGGAAAGGTTTCTAAAACGCACCTCATTTCTCCTCTCCTTGTGCTCGGGTTCGCCATTCCAGCCGCTTTACTAACAATCTCCCTACGTGGAGAATCAGCACCGTTAACCTCCTGTTTCGTACAGGTTGCAATTTGTCCTGAGGATGAACGGGAAGAGGGGGAACCAATGAGAGACTAGCTCTAGCTGTTGGGACAGGCACAGGTCACTCTATTTTTCCGTCAGGAAGAAGAATGAACCACAGGCTCAGCCTGCACCCCCGGAACCAGAATAGGGTCTGAAGCAATCCTGCGCTTTTGCGGCCAGCTCCCAAAAAAGCGAGTTGACAAATGGAGCTCAGGGGCACTGCAATTCACAAACCTGCAGAGTTATAAATGATAACTCTCGTCCACAAATATATTGAGGGAAGGCAACGAAGAGGATTTGAAAGCAAGGCAGAATTGCAGGAAACAGATTTCAGGAGGTAGATGCGACTCGCCTTTAAAGCACATGAAAAGCGGCAAAACGTCGACAATGATGCCCTTGGCCAAAAAGGGCGTATGCGTTTTTTCCTGAATATATTCAGGAAAAAACGCATACGCCCTTTTTGGCCAACCAAGCAAGCCGGAAAGGCCAATCAGCACTACAAAGAAGTCTCGCTTGCCATCGGTCAAAAGGGCCATGCTGAAAAAAGTGTAAAAACCAGAAATGCAGGACAGGCCAGGGAGACGTGGGAGCCTTGCTACGCTGATGGGCGGGATGTTAATTGCCAACAGCCACTCTGGAGAAGTGTACGGTGTGTCCTGAAACATGTAATAAACACAGCTTAGAGAGCATAGGGCACTTCCACTCATGGGCGTATACATTGGGAAAACTGAAAATCCACAAGACACAGGCACCCCGAAGTGTAGGGCTGCTCTGTTTACAAGAACCTCCACTTCGGTACACCTTAAATAGCCCAGGATAGAGAAAAATGGATAAAGAAGTTGTGGTACTTATGCACAATGGAATATCACTCAGCCATGAAATCAATGTCATAAGGCGAGTAGCAGCCAGTATGATGAGTGGATTGAGGTACGATGACTCTAAGTGAAATAAGTCACACAGAAAAAGACACTTATCCTAAGATATCACTTATAGAGGGAATGATAAAATAGCTACCCTTGAACTGAATTACAAGACAGAACAGAGTCACCCGTTTAGAAAACACACTATGGCTGCTTAACGGGAAAGGTCCGGTGGGGTGATGCATAAAACAAGGGTTTGAAATTAGCTCAGATACCGTTCCATAAGCCAAATATGTAATGGACAAGACGTACACCCTGCTCAGTGAAATGGACTCAACACCACCTATTCACCGCACAAGAATATATCTGACTAGTAAGAATCTTAAAACCTATGTATTGATATCTCTCTGGAAGTGAATCAAGAGGGTGTAAAGCGGCATAAACACAGCAGTGAAAAGCAGCTAAGCCCCATTATCAAAATAAATTACTTGAAAAAAACCCATAAAACAAAGACAGTGAAAGAGAGAGAAATTCATACAAAATCCATTCAGGGGCTCTGATGCAACCTGGATTGACCATATCTAGACCCACAGCTGGATGAGACCTAAGGCTGGACACTCTTGGGGCTGAGAGGATTGGTGAGGTTGGGTGAGCAAACGCAGACCCTTTAAAGTAATACTGCGTGGTACCCATCCCATGGGTCCCAAATCTCCAGGTTCAAGGGCATCTTCCCACATCGAAAACATGCCTGGGAAACCCAGAAGATGGTACACCGCGTGATCGGGAAAGGTTTCTAAAACGCACCTCATTTCTCCTCTCCTTGTGCTCGGGTTCGCCATTCCAGCCGCTTTACTAACAATCTCCCTACGTGGAGAATCAGCACCGTTAACCTCCTGTTTCGTACAGGTTGCAATTTGTCCTGAGGATGAACGGGAAGAGGGGGAACCAATGAGAGACTAGCTCTAGCTGTTGGGACAGGCACAGGTCACTCTATTTTTCCGTCAGGAAGAAGAATGAACCACAGGCTCAGCCTGCACCCCCGGAACCAGAATAGGGTCTGAAGCAATCCTGCGCTTTTGCGGCCAGCTCCCAAAAAAGCGAGTTGACAAATGGAGCTCAGGGGCACTGCAATTCACAAACCTGCAGAGTTATAAATGATAACTCTCGTCCACAAATATATTGAGGGAAGGCAACGAAGAGGATTTGAAAGCAAGGCAGAATTGCAGGAAACAGATTTCAGGAGGTAGATGCGACTCGCCTTTAAAGCACATGAAAAGCGGCAAAACGTCGACAATGATGCCCTTGGCCAAAAAGGGCGTATGCGTTTTTTCCTGAATATATTCAGGAAAAAACGCATACGCCCTTTTTGGCCAACCAAGCAAGCCGGAAAGGCCAATCAGCACTACAAAGAAGTCTCGCTTGCCATCGGTCAAAAGGGCCATGCTGAAAAAAGTGTAAAAACCAGAAATGCAGGACAGGCCAGGGAGACGTGGGAGCCTTGCTACGCTGATGGGCGGGATGTTAATTGCCAACAGCCACTCTGGAGAAGTGTACGGTGTGTCCTGAAACATGTAATAAACACAGCTTAGAGAGCATAGGGCACTTCCACTCATGGGCGTATACATTGGGAAAACTGAAAATCCACAAGACACAGGCACCCCGAAGTGTAGGGCTGCTCTGTTTACAAGAACCTCCACTTCGGTACACCTTAAATAGCCCAGGATAGAGAAAAATGGATAAAGAAGTTGTGGTACTTATGCACAATGGAATATCACTCAGCCATGAAATCAATGTCATAAGGCGAGTAGCAGCCAGTATGATGAGTGGATTGAGGTACGATGACTCTAAGTGAAATAAGTCACACAGAAAAAGACACTTATCCTAAGATATCACTTATAGAGGGAATGATAAAATAGCTACCCTTGAACTGAATTACAAGACAGAACAAAGTCACACGTTTAGAAAACACACTATGGCTGCTTAACGGGAAAGGTCCGGTGGGGTGATGCATAAAACAAGGGTTTGAAATTAGCTCAGATACCGTTCCATAAGCCAAATATGTAATGGACAAGACGTACACCCTGCTCAGTGAAATGGACTCAACACCACCTATTCACCGCACAAGAATATATCTGACTAGTAAGAATCTTAAAACCTATGTATTGATATCTCTCTGGAAGTGAATCAAGAGGGTGTAAAGCGGCATAAACACAGCAGTGAAAAGCAGCTAAGCCCCATTATCAAAATAAATTACTTGAAAAAAACCCATAAAACAAAGACAGTGAAAGAGAGAGAAATTCATACAAAATCCATTCAGGGGCTCTGATGCAACCTGGATTGACCATATCTAGACCCACAGCTGGATGAGACCTAAGGCTGGACACTCTTGGGGCTGAGAGGATTGGTGAGGTTGGGTGAGCAAACGCAGACCCTTTAAAGTAATACTGCGTGGTACCCATCCCATGGGTCCCAAATCTCCAGGTTCAAGGGCATCTTCCCACATCGAAAACATGCCTGGGAAACCCAGAAGATGGTACACCGCGTGATCGGGAAAGGTTTCTAAAACGCACCTCATTTCTCCTCTCCTTGTGCTCGGGTTCGCCATTCCAGCCGCTTTACTAACAATCTCCCTACGTGGAGAATCAGCACCGTTAACCTCCTGTTTCGTACAGGTTGCAATTTGTCCTGAGGATGAACGGGAAGAGGGGGAACCAATGAGAGACTAGCTCTAGCTGTTGGGACAGGCACAGGTCACTCTATTTTTCCGTCAGGAAGAAGAATGAACCACAGGCTCAGCCTGCACCCCCGGAACCAGAATAGGGTCTGAAGCAATCCTGCGCTTTTGCGGCCAGCTCCCAAAAAAGCGAGTTGACAAATGGAGCTCAGGGGCACTGCAATTCACAGACCTGCAGAGTTATAAATGATAACTCTCGTCCACAAATATATTGAGGGAAGGCAACGAAGAGGATTTGAAAGCAAGGCAGAATTGCAGGAAACAGATTTCAGGAGGTAGATGCGACTCGCCTTTAAAGCACATGAAAAGCGGCAAAACGTCGACAATGATGCCCTTGGCCAAAAAGGGCGTATGCGTTTTTTCCTGAATATATTCAGGAAAAAACGCATACGCCCTTTTTGGCCAACCAAGCAAGCCGGAAAGGCCAATCAGCACTACAAAGAAGTCTCGCTTGCCATCGGTCAAAAGGGCCATGCTGAAAAAAGTGTAAAAACCAGAAATGCAGGACAGGCCCGGGAGACGTGGGAGCCTTGCTACGCTGATGGGCGGGATGTTAATTGCCAACAGCCACTCTGGAGAAGTGTACGGCGTGTCCTGAAACATGTAATAAACACAGCTTAGAGAGCATAGGGCACTTCCACTCATGGGCGTATACATTGGGAAAACTGAAAATCCACAAGACACAGGCACCCCGAAGTGTAGGGCTGCTCTGTTTACAAGAACCTCCACTTCGGTACACCTTAAATAGCCCAGGATAGAGAAAAATGGATAAAGAAGTTGTGGTACTTATGCACAATGGAATATCACTCAGCCATGTAATCAATGTCATAAGGCGAGTAGCAGCCAGTATGATGAGTGGATTGAGGTACGATGACTCTAAGTGAAATAAGTCACACAGAAAAAGACACTTATCCTAAGATATCACTTATAGAGGGAATGATAAAATAGCTACCCTTGAACTGAATTACAAGACAGAACAGAGTCACACGTTTAGAAAACACACTATGGCTGCTTAACGGGAAAGGTCCGGTGGGGTGATGCATAAAACAAGGGTTTGAAATTAGCTCAGATACCGTTCCATAAGCCAAATATGTAATGGACAAGACGTACACCCTGCTCAGTGAAATGGACTCAACACCACCTATTCACCGCACAAGAATATATCTGACTAGTAAGAATCTTAAAACCTATGTATTGATATCTCTCTGGAAGTGAATCAAGAGGGTGTAAAGCGGCATAAACACAGCAGTGAAAAGCAGCTAAGCCCCATTATCAAAATAAATTACTTGAAAAAAACCCATAAAACAAAGACAGTGAAAGAGAGAGAAATTCATACAAAATCCATTCAGGGGCTCTGATGCAACCTGGATTGACCATATCTAGACCCACAGCTGGATGAGACCTAAGGCTGGACACTCTTGGGGCTGAGAGGATTGGTGAGGTTGGGTGAGCAAACGCAGACCCTTTAAAGTAATACTGCGTGGTACCCATCCCATGGGTCCCAAATCTCCAGGTTCAAGGGCATCTTCCCACATCGAAAACATGCCTGGGAAACCCAGAAGATGGTACACCGCGTGATCGGGAAAGGTTTCTAAAACGCACCTCATTTCTCCTCTCCTTGTGCTCGGGTTCGCCATTCCAGCCGCTTTACTAACAATCTCCCTACGTGGAGAATCAGCACCGTTAACCTCCTGTTTCGTACAGGTTGCAATTTGTCCTGAGGATGAACGGGAAGAGGGGGAACCAATGAGAGATTAGCTCTAGCTGTTGGGACAGGCACAGGTCACTCTATTTTTCCGTCAGGAAGAAGAATGAACCACAGGCTCAGCCTGCACCCCCGGAACCAGAATAGGGTCTGAAGCAATCCTGCGCTTTTGCGGCCAGCTCCCAAAAAAGCGAGTTGACAAATGGAGCTCAGGGGCACTGCAATTCACAGACCTGCAGAGTTATAAATGATAACTCTCGTCCACAAATATATTGAGGGAAGGCAACGAAGAGGATTTGAAAGCAAGGCAGAATTGCAGGAAACAGATTTCAGGAGGTAGATGCGACTCGCCTTTAAAGCACATGAAAAGCGGCAAAACGTCGACAATGATGCCCTTGGCCAAAAAGGGCGTATGCGTTTTTTCCTGAATATATTCAGGAAAAAACGCATACGCCCTTTTTGGCCAACCAAGCAAGCCGGAAAGGCCAATCAGCACTACAAAGAAGTCTCGCTTGCCATCGGTCAAAAGGGCCATGCTGAAAAAAGTGTAAAAACCAGAAATGCAGGACAGGCCCGGGAGACGTGGGAGCCTTGCTACGCTGATGGGCGGGATGTTAATTGCCAACAGCCACTCTGGAGAAGTGTACGGCGTGTCCTGAAACATGTAATAAACACAGCTTAGAGAGCATAGGGCACTTCCACTCATGGGCGTATACATTGGGAAAACTGAAAATCCACAAGACACAGGCACCCCGAAGTGTAGGGCTGCTCTGTTTACAAGAACCTCCACTTCGGTACACCTTAAATAGCCCAGGATAGAGAAAAATGGATAAAGAAGTTGTGGTACTTATGCACAATGGAATATCACTCAGCCATGTAATCAATGTCATAAGGCGAGTAGCAGCCAGTATGATGAGTGGATTGAGGTACGATGACTCTAAGTGAAATAAGTCACACAGAAAAAGACACTTATCCTAAGATATCACTTATAGAGGGAATGATAAAATAGCTACCCTTGAACTGAATTACAAGACAGAACAGAGTCACACGTTTAGCAAACACACTATGGCTGCTTAACGGGAAAGGTCCGGTGGGGTGATGCATAAAACAAGGGTTTGAAATTAGCTCAGATACCGTTCCATAAGCCAAATATGTAATGGACAAGACGTACACCCTGCTCAGTGAAATGGACTCAACACCACCTATTCACCGCACAAGAATATATCTGACTAGTAAGAATCTTAAAACCTATGTATTGATATCTCTCTGGAAGTGAATCAAGAGGGTGTAAAGCGGCATAAACACAGCAGTGAAAAGCAGCTAAGCCCCATTATCAAAATAAATTACTTGAAAAAAACCCATAAAACAAAGACAGTGAAAGAGAGAGAAATTCATACAAAATCCATTCAGGGGCTCTGATGCAACCTGGATTGACCATATCTAGACCCACAGCTGGATGAGACCTAAGGCTGGACACTCTTGGGGCTGAGAGGATTGGTGAGGTTGGGTGAGCAAACGCAGACCCTTTAAAGTAATACTGCGTGGTACCCATCCCATGGGTCCCAAATCTCCAGGTTCAAGGGCATCTTCCCACATCGAAAACATGCCTGGGAAACCCAGAAGATGGTACACCGCGTGATCGGGAAAGGTTTCTAAAACGCACCTCATTTCTCCTCTCCTTGTGCTCGGGTTCGCCATTCCAGCCGCTTTACTAACAATCTCCCTACGTGGAGAATCAGCACCGTTAACCTCCTGTTTCGTACAGGTTGCAATTTGTCCTGAGGATGAACGGGAAGAGGGGGAACCAATGAGAGACTAGCTCTAGCTGTTGGGACAGGCACAGGTCACTCTATTTTTCCGTCAGGAAGAAGAATGAACCACAGGCTCAGCCTGCACCCCCGGAACCAGAATAGGGTCTGAAGCAATCCTGCGCTTTTGCGGCCAGCTCCCAAAAAAGCGAGTTGACAAATGGAGCTCAGGGGCACTGCAATTCACAGACCTGCAGAGTTATAAATGATAACTCTCGTCCACAAATATATTGAGGGAAGGCAACGAAGAGGATTTGAAAGCAAGGCAGAATTGCAGGAAACAGATTTCAGGAGGTAGATGCGACTCGCCTTTAAAGCACATGAAAAGCGGCAAAACGTCGACAATGATGCCCTTGGCCAAAAAGGGCGTATGCGTTTTTTCCTGAATATATTCAGGAAAAAACGCATACGCCCTTTTTGGCCAACCAAGCAAGCCGGAAAGGCCAATCAGCACTACAAAGAAGTCTCGCTTGCCATCGGTCAAAAGGGCCATGCTGAAAAAAGTGTAAAAACCAGAAATGCAGGACAGGCCAGGGAGACGTGGGAGCCTTGCTACGCTGATGGGCGGGATGTTAATTGCCAACAGCCACTCTGGAGAAGTGTACGGCGTGTCCTGAAACATGTAATAAACACAGCTTAGAGAGCATAGGGCACTTCCACTCATGGGCGTATACATTGGGAAAACTGAAAATCCACAAGACACAGGCACCCCGAAGTGTAGGGCTGCTCTGTTTACAAGAACCTCCACTTCGGTACACCTTAAATAGCCCAGGATAGAGAAAAATGGATAAAGAAGTTGTGGTACTTATGCACAATGGAATATCACTCAGCCATGTAATCAATGTCATAAGGCGAGTAGCAGCCAGTATGATGAGTGGATTGAGGTACGATGACTCTAAGTGAAATAAGTCACACAGAAAAAGACACTTATCCTAAGATATCACTTATAGAGGGAATGATAAAATAGCTACCCTTGAACTGAATTACAAGACAGAACAGAGTCACACGTTTAGCAAACACACTATGGCTGCTTAACGGGAAAGGTCCGGTGGGGTGATGCATAAAACAAGGGTTTGAAATTAGCTCAGATACCGTTCCATAAGCCAAATATGTAATGGACAAGACGTACACCCTGCTCAGTGAAATGGACTCAACACCACCTATTCACCGCACAAGAATATATCTGACTAGTAAGAATCTTAAAACCTATGTATTGATATCTCTCTGGAAGTGAATCAAGAGGGTGTAAAGCGGCATAAACACAGCAGTGAAAAGCAGCTAAGCCCCATTATCAAAATAAATTACTTGAAAAAAACCCATAAAACAAAGACAGTGAAAGAGAGAGAAATTCATACAAAATCCATTCAGGGGCTCTGATGCAACCTGGATTGACCATATCTAGACCCACAGCTGGATGAGACCTAAGGCTGGACACTCTTGGGGCTGAGAGGATTGGTGAGGTTGGGTGAGCAAACGCAGACCCTTTAAAGTAATACTGCGTGGTACCCATCCCATGGGTCCCAAATCTCCAGGTTCAAGGGCATCTTCCCACATCGAAAACATGCCTGGGAAACCCAGAAGATGGTACACCGCGTGATCGGGAAAGGTTTCTAAAACGCACCTCATTTCTCCTCTCCTTGTGCTCGGGTTCGCCATTCCAGCCGCTTTACTAACAATCTCCCTACGTGGAGAATCAGCACCGTTAACCTCCTGTTTCGTACAGGTTGCAATTTGTCCTGAGGATGAACGGGAAGAGGGGGAACCAATGAGAGACTAGCTCTAGCTGTTGGGACAGGCACAGGTCACTCTATTTTTCCGTCAGGAAGAAGAATGAACCACAGGCTCAGCCTGCACCCCCGGAACCAGAATAGGGTCTGAAGCAATCCTGCGCTTTTGCGGCCAGCTCCCAAAAAAGCGAGTTGACAAATGGAGCTCAGGGGCACTGCAATTCACAGACCTGCAGAGTTATAAATGATAACTCTCGTCCACAAATATATTGAGGGAAGGCAACGAAGAGGATTTGAAAGCAAGGCAGAATTGCAGGAAACAGATTTCAGGAGGTAGATGCGACTCGCCTTTAAAGCACATGAAAAGCGGCAAAACGTCGACAATGATGCCCTTGGCCAAAAAGGGCGTATGCGTTTTTTCCTGAATATATTCAGGAAAAAACGCATACGCCCTTTTTGGCCAACCAAGCAAGCCGGAAAGGCCAATCAGCACTACAAAGAAGTCTCGCTTGCCATCGGTCAAAAGGGCCATGCTGAAAAAAGTGTAAAAACCAGAAATGCAGGACAGGCCAGGGAGACGTGGGAGCCTTGCTACGCTGATGGGCGGGATGTTAATTGCCAACAGCCACTCTGGAGAAGTGTACGGCGTGTCCTGAAACATGTAATAAACACAGCTTAGAGAGCATAGGGCACTTCCACTCATGGGCGTATACATTGGGAAAACTGAAAATCCACAAGACACAGGCACCCCGAAGTGTAGGGCTGCTCTGTTTACAAGAACCTCCACTTCGGTACACCTTAAATAGCCCAGGATAGAGAAAAATGGATAAAGAAGTTGTGGTACTTATGCACAATGGAATATCACTCAGCCATGTAATCAATGTCATAAGGCGAGTAGCAGCCAGTATGATGAGTGGATTGAGGTACGATGACTCTAAGTGAAATAAGTCACACAGAAAAAGACACTTATCCTAAGATATCACTTATAGAGGGAATGATAAAATAGCTACCCTTGAACTGAATTACAAGACAGAACAGAGTCACACGTTTAGAAAACACACTATGGCTGCTTAACGGGAAAGGTCCGGTGGGGTGATGCATAAAACAAGGGTTTGAAATTAGCTCAGATACCGTTCCATAAGCCAAATATGTAATGGACAAGACGTACACCCTGCTCAGTGAAATGGACTCAACACCACCTATTCACCGCACAAGAATATATCTGACTAGTAAGAATCTTAAAACCTATGTATTGATATCTCTCTGGAAGTGAATCAAGAGGGTGTAAAGCGGCATAAACACAGCAGTGAAAAGCAGCTAAGCCCCATTATCAAAATAAATTACTTGAAATAAACCCATAAAACAAAGACAGTGAAAGAGAGAGAAATTCTTACAAAATCCATTCAGGGGCTCTGATGCAACCTGGATTGACCATATCTAGACCCACAGCTGGATGAGACCTAAGGCTGGACACTCTTGGGGCTGAGAGGATTGGTGAGGTTGGGTGAGCAAACGCAGACCCTTTAAAGTAATACTGCGTGGTACCCATCCCATGGGTCCCAAATCTCCAGGTTCAAGGGCATCTTCCCACATCGAAAACATGCCTGGGAAACCCAGAAGATGGTACACCGCGTGATCGGGAAAGGTTTCTAAAACGCACCTCATTTCTCCTCTCCTTGTGCTCGGGTTCGCCATTCCAGCCGCTTTACTAACAATCTCCCTACGTGGAGAATCAGCACCGTTAACCTCCTGTTTCGTACAGGTTGCAATTTGTCCTGAGGATGAACGGGAAGAGGGGGAACCAATGAGAGACTAGCTCTAGCTGTTGGGACAGGCACAGGTCACTCTATTTTTCCGTCAGGAAGAAGAATGAACCACAGGCTCAGCCTGCACCCCCGGAATCAGAATAGGGTCTGAAGCAATCCTGCGCTTTTGCGGCCAGCTCCCAAAAAAGCGAGTTGACAAATGGAGCTCAGGGGCACTGCAATTCACAAACCTGCAGAGTTATAAATGATAACTCTCGTCCACAAATATATTGAGGGAAGGCAACGAAGAGGATTTGAAAGCAAGGCAGAATTGCAGGAAACAGATTTCAGGAGGTAGATGCGACTCGCCTTTAAAGCACATGAAAAGCGGCAAAACGTCGACAATGATGCCCTTGGCCAAAAAGGGCGTATGCGTTTTTTCCTGAATATATTCAGGAAAAAACGCATACGCCCTTTTTGGCCAACCAAGCAAGCCGGAAAGGCCAATCAGCACTACAAAGAAGTCTCGCTTGCCATCGGTCAAAAGGGCCATGCTGAAAAAAGTGTAAAAACCAGAAATGCAGGACAGGCCCGGGAGACGTGGGAGCCTTGCTACGCTGATGGGCGGGATGTTAATTGCCAACAGCCACTCTGGAGAAGTGTACGGTGTGTCCTGAAACATGTAATAAACACAGCTTAGAGAGCATAGGGCACTTCCACTCATGGGCGTATACATTGGGAAAACTGAAAATCCACAAGACACAGGCACCCCGAAGTGTAGGGCTGCTCTGTTTACAAGAACCTCCACTTCGGTACACCTTAAATAGCCCAGGATAGAGAAAAATGGATAAAGAAGTTGTGGTACTTATGCACAATGGAATATCACTCAGCCATGTAATCAATGTCATAAGGCGAGTAGCAGCCAGTATGATGAGTGGATTGAGGTACGATGACTCTAAGTGAAATAAGTCACACAGAAAAAGACACTTATCCTAAGATATCACTTATAGAGGGAATGATAAAATAGCTACCCTTGAACTGAATTACAAGACAGAACAGAGTCACACGTTTAGAAAACACACTATGGCTGCTTAACGGGAAAGGTCCGGTGGGGTGATGCATAAAACAAGGGTTTGAAATTAGCTCAGATACCGTTCCATAAGCCAAATATGTAATGGACAAGACGTACACCCTGCTCAGTGAAATGGACTCAACACCACCTATTCACCGCACAAGAATATATCTGACTAGTAAGAATCTTAAAACCTATGTATTGATATCTCTCTGGAAGTGAATCAAGAGGGTGTAAAGCGGCATAAACACAGCAGTGAAAAGCAGCTAAGCCCCATTATCAAAATAAATTACTTGAAATAAACCCATAAAACAAAGACAGTGAAAGAGAGAGAAATTCTTACAAAATCCATTCAGGGGCTCTGATGCAACCTGGATTGACCATATCTAGACCCACAGCTGGATGAGACCTAAGGCTGGACACTCTTGGGGCTGAGAGGATTGGTGAGGTTGGGTGAGCAAACGCAGACCCTTTAAAGTAATACTGCGTGGTACCCATCCCATGGGTCCCAAATCTCCAGGTTCAAGGGCATCTTCCCACATCGAAAACATGCCTGGGAAACCCAGAAGATGGTACACCGCGTGATCGGGAAAGGTTTCTAAAACGCACCTCATTTCTCCTCTCCTTGTGCTCGGGTTCGCCATTCCAGCCGCTTTACTAACAATCTCCCTACGTGGAGAATCAGCACCGTTAACCTCCTGTTTCGTACAGGTTGCAATTTGTCCTGAGGATGAACGGGAAGAGGGGGAACCAATGAGAGACTAGCTCTAGCTGTTGGGACAGGCACAGGTCACTCTATTTTTCCGTCAGGAAGAAGAATGAACCACAGGCTCAGCCTGCACCCCCGGAACCAGAATAGGGTCTGAAGCAATCCTGCGCTTTTGCGGCCAGCTCCCAAAAAAGCGAGTTGACAAATGGAGCTCAGGGGCACTGCAATTCACAAACCTGCAGAGTTATAAATGATAACTCTCGTCCACAAATATATTGAGGGAAGGCAACGAAGAGGATTTGAAAGCAAGGCAGAATTGCAGGAAACAGATTTCAGGAGGTAGATGCGACTCGCCTTTAAAGCACATGAAAAGCGGCAAAACGTCGACAATGATGCCCTTGGCCAAAAAGGGCGTATGCGTTTTTTCCTGAATATATTCAGGAAAAAACGCATACGCCCTTTTTGGCCAACCAAGCAAGCCGGAAAGGCCAATCAGCACTACAAAGAAGTCTCGCTTGCCATCGGTCAAAAGGGCCATGCTGAAAAAAGTGTAAAAACCAGAAATGCAGGACAGGCCAGGGAGACGTGGGAGCCTTGCTACGCTGATGGGCGGGATGTTAATTGCCAACAGCCACTCTGGAGAAGTGTACGGTGTGTCCTGAAACATGTAATAAACACAGCTTAGAGAGCATAGGGCACTTCCACTCATTGGCGTATACATTGGGAAAACTGAAAATCCACAAGACACAGGCACCCCGAAGTGTAGGGCTGCTCTGTTTACAAGAACCTCCACTTCGGTACACCTTAAATAGCCCAGGATAGAGAAAAATGGATAAAGAAGTTGTGGTACTTATGCACAATGGAATATCACTCAGCCATGTAATCAATGTCATAAGGCGAGTAGCAGCCAGTATGATGAGTGGATTGAGGTACGATGACTCTAAGTGAAATAAGTCACACAGAAAAAGACACTTATCCTAAGATATCACTTATAGAGGGAATGATAAAATAGCTACCCTTGAACTGAATTACAAGACAGAACAGAGTCACACGTTTAGAAAACACACTATGGCTGCTTAACGGGAAAGGTCCGGTGGGGTGATGCATAAAACAAGGGTTTGAAATTAGCTCAGATACCGTTCCATAAGCCAAATATGTAATGGACAAGACGTACACCCTGCTCAGTGAAATGGACTCAACACCACCTATTCACCGCACAAGAATATATCTGACTAGTAAGAATCTTAAAACCTATGTATTGATATCTCTCTGGAAGTGAATCAAGAGGGTGTAAAGCGGCATAAACACAGCAGTGAAAAGCAGCTAAGCCCCATTATCAAAATAAATTACTTGAAAAAAACCCATAAAACAAAGACAGTGAAAGAGAGAGAAATTCATACAAAATCCATTCAGGGGCTCTGATGCAACCTGGATTGACCATATCTAGACCCACAGCTGGATGAGACCTAAGGCTGGACACTCTTGGGGCTGAGAGGATTGGTGAGGTTGGGTGAGCAAACGCAGACCCTTTAAAGTAATACTGCGTGGTACCCATCCCATGGGTCCCAAATCTCCAGGTTCAAGGGCATCTTCCCACATCGAAAACATGCCTGGGAAACCCAGAAGATGGTACACCGCGTGATCGGGAAAGGTTTCTAAAACGCACCTCATTTCTCCTCTCCTTGTGCTCGGGTTCGCCATTCCAGCCGCTTTACTAACAATCTCCCTACGTGGAGAATCAGCACCGTTAACCTCCTGTTTCGTACAGGTTGCAATTTGTCCTGAGGATGAACGGGAAGAGGGGGAACCAATGAGAGACTAGCTCTAGCTGTTGGGACAGGCACAGGTCACTCTATTTTTCCGTCAGGAAGAAGAATGAACCACAGGCTCAGCCTGCACCCCCGGAACCAGAATAGGGTCTGAAGCAATCCTGCGCTTTTGCGGCCAGCTCCCAAAAAAGCGAGTTGACAAATGGAGCTCAGGGGCACTGCAATTCACAAACCTGCAGAGTTATAAATGATAACTCTGGTCCACAAATATATTGAGGGAAGGCAACGAAGAGGATTTGAAAGCAAGGCAGAATTGCAGGAAACAGATTTCAGGAGGTAGATGCGACTCGCCTTTAAAGCACATGAAAAGCGGCAAAACGTCGACAATGATGCCCTTGGCCAAAAAGGGCGTATGCGTTTTTTCCTGAATATATTCAGGAAAAAACGCATACGCCCTTTTTGGCCAACCAAGCAAGCCGGAAAGGCCAATCAGCACTACAAAGAAGTCTCGCTTGCCATCGGTCAAAAGGGCCATGCTGAAAAAAGTGTAAAAACCAGAAATGCAGGACAGGCCAGGGAGACGTGGGAGCCTTGCTACGCTGATGGGCGGGATGTTAATTGCCAACAGCCACTCTGGAGAAGTGTACGGTGTGTCCTGAAACATGTAATAAACACAGCTTAGAGAGCATAGGGCACTTCCACTCATGGGCGTATACATTGGGAAAACTGAAAATCCACAAGACACAGGCACCCCGAAGTGTAGGGCTGCTCTGTTTACAAGAACCTCCACTTCGGTACACCTTAAATAGCCCAGGATAGAGAAAAATGGATAAAGAAGTTGTGGTACTTATGCACAATGGAATATCACTCAGCCATGAAATCAATGTCATAAGGCGAGTAGCAGCCAGTATGATGAGTGGATTGAGGTACGATGACTCTAAGTGAAATAAGTCACACAGAAAAAGACACTTATCCTAAGATATCACTTATAGAGGGAATGATAAAATAGCTACCCTTGAACTGAATTACAAGACAGAACAGAGTCACACGTTTAGAAAACACACTATGGCTGCTTAACGGGAAAGGTCCGGTGGGGTGATGCATAAAACAAGGGTTTGAAATCAGCTCAGATACCGTTCCATAAGCCAAATATGTAATGGACAAGACGTACACCCTGCTCAGTGAAATGGACTCAACACCACCTATTCACCGCACAAGAATATATCTGACTAGTAAGAATCTTAAAACCTATGTATTGATATCTCTCTGGAAGTGAATCAAGAGGGTGTAAAGCGGCATAAACACAGCAGTGAAAAGCAGCTAAGCCCCATTATCAAAATAAATTACTTGAAATAAACCCATAAAACAAAGACAGTGAAAGAGAGAGAAATTCATACAAAATCCATTCAGGGGCTCTGATGCAACCTGGATTGACCATATCTAGACCCACAGCTGGATGAGACCTAAGGCTGGACACTCTTGGGGCTGAGAGGATTGGTGAGGTTGGGTGAGCAAACGCAGACCCTTTAAAGTAATACTGCGTGGTACCCATCCCATGGGTCCCAAATCTCCAGGTTCAAGGGCATCTTCCCACATCGAAAACATGCCTGGGAAACCCAGAAGATGGTACACCGCGTGATCGGGAAAGGTTTCTAAAACGCACCTCATTTCTCCTCTCCTTGTGCTCGGGTTCGCCATTCCAGCCGCTTTACTAACAATCTCCCTACGTGGAGAATCAGCACCGTTAACCTCCTGTTTCGTACAGGTTGCAATTTGTCCTGAGGATGAACGGGAAGAGGGGGAACCAATGAGAGACTAGCTCTAGCTGTTGGGACAGGCACAGGTCACTCTATTTTTCCGTCAGGAAGAAGAATGAACCACAGGCTCAGCCTGCACCCCCGGAACCAGAATAGGGTCTGAAGCAATCCTGCGCTTTTGCGGCCAGCTCCCAAAAAAGCGAGTTGACAAATGGAGCTCAGGGGCACTGCAATTCACAAACCTGCAGAGTTATAAATGATAACTCTGGTCCACAAATATATTGAGGGAAGGCAACGAAGAGGATTTGAAAGCAAGGCAGAATTGCAGGAAACAGATTTCAGGAGGTAGATGCGACTCGCCTTTAAAGCACATGAAAAGCGGCAAAACGTCGACAATGATGCCCTTGGCCAAAAAGGGCGTATGCGTTTTTTCCTGAATATATTCAGGAAAAAACGCATACGCCCTTTTTGGCCAACCAAGCAAGCCGGAAAGGCCAATCAGCACTACAAAGAAGTCTCGCTTGCCATCGGTCAAAAGGGCCATGCTGAAAAAAGTGTAAAAACCAGAAATGCAGGACAGGCCCGGGAGACGTGGGAGCCTTGCTACGCTGATGGGCGGGATGTTAATTGCCAACAGCCACTCTGGAGAAGTGTACGGCGTGTCCTGAAACATGTAATAAACACAGCTTAGAGAGCATAGGGCACTTCCACTCATGGGCGTATACATTGGGAAAACTGAAAATCCACAAGACACAGGCACCCCGAAGTGTAGGGCTGCTCTGTTTACAAGAACCTCCACTTCGGTACACCTTAAATAGCCCAGGATAGAGAAAAATGGATAAAGAAGTTGTGGTACTTATGCACAATGGAATATCACTCAGCCATGTAATCAATGTCATAAGGCGAGTAGCAGCCAGTATGATGAGTGGATTGAGGTACGATGACTCTAAGTGAAATAAGTCACACAGAAAAAGACACTTATCCTAAGATATCACTTATAGAGGGAATGATAAAATAGCTACCCTTGAACTGAATTACAAGACAGAACAGAGTCACACGTTTAGAAAACACACTATGGCTGCTTAACGGGAAAGGTCAGGTGGGGTGATGCATAAAACAAGGGTTTGAAATTAGCTCAGATACCGTTCCATAAGCCAAATATGTAATGGACAAGACGTACACCCTGCTCAGTGAAATGGACTCAACACCACCTATTCACCGCACAAGAATATATCTGACTAGTAAGAATCTTAAAACCTATGTATTGATATCTCTCTGGAAGTGAATCAAGAGGGTGTAAAGCGGCATAAACACAGCAGTGAAAAGCAGCTAAGCCCCATTATCAAAATAAATTACTTGAAAAAAACCCATAAAACAAAGACAGTGAAAGAGAGAGAAATTCATACAAAATCCATTCAGGGGCTCTGATGCAACCTGGATTGACCATATCGAGACCCACAGCTGGATGAGACCTAAGGCTGGACACTCTTGGGGCTGAGAGGATTGGTGAGGTTGGGTGAGCAAACGCAGACCCTTTAAAGTAATACTGCGTGGTACCCATCCCATGGGTCCCAAATCTCCAGGTTCAAGGGCATCTTCCCACATCGAAAACATGCCTGGGAAACCCAGAAGATGGTACACCGCGTGATCGGGAAAGGTTTCTAAAACGCACCTCATTTCTCCTCTCCTTGTGCTCGGGTTCGCCATTCCAGCCGCTTTACTAACAATCTCCCTACGTGGAGAATCAGCACCGTTAACCTCCTGTTTCGTACAGGTTGCAATTTGTCCTGAGGATGAACGGGAAGAGGGGGAACCAATGAGAGACTAGCTCTAGCTGTTGGGACAGGCACAGGTCACTCTATTTTTCCGTCAGGAAGAAGAATGAACCACAGGCTCAGCCTGCACCCCCGGAACCAGAATAGGGTCTGAAGCAATCCTGCGCTTTTGCGGCCAGCTCCCAAAAAAGCGAGTTGACAAATGGAGCTCAGGGGCACTGCAATTCACAGACCTGCAGAGTTATAAATGATAACTCTCGTCCACAAATATATTGAGGGAAGGCAACGAAGAGGATTTGAAAGCAAGGCAGAATTGCAGGAAACAGATTTCAGGAGGTAGATGCGACTTGCCTTTAAAGCACATGAAAAGCGGCAAAACGTCGACAATGATGCCCTTGGCCAAAAAGGGCGTATGCGTTTTTTCCTGAATATATTCAGGAAAAAACGCATACGCCCTTTTTGGCCAACCAAGCAAGCCGGAAAGGCCAATCAGCACTACAAAGAAGTCTCGCTTGCCATCGGTCAAAAGGGCCATGCTGAAAAAAGTGTAAAAACCAGAAATGCAGGACAGGCCAGGGAGACGTGGGAGCCTTGCTACGCTGATGGGCGGGATGTTAATTGCCAACAGCCACTCTGGAGAAGTGTACGGTGTGTCCTGAAACATGTAATAAACACAGCTTAGAGAGCATAGGGCACTTCCACTCATGGGCGTATACATTGGGAAAACTGAAAATCCACAAGACACAGGCACCCCGAAGTGTAGGGCTGCTCTGTTTACAAGAACCTCCACTTCGGTACACCTTAAATAGCCCAGGATAGAGAAAAATGGATAAAGAAGTTGTGGTACTTATGCACAATGGAATATCACTCAGCCATGTAATCAATGTCATAAGGCGAGTAGCAGCCAGTATGATGAGTGGATTGAGGTACGATGACTCTAAGTGAAATAAGTCACACAGAAAAAGACACTTATCCTAAGATATCACTTATAGAGGGAATGATAAAATAGCTACCCTTGAACTGAATTACAAGACAGAACAGAGTCACACGTTTAGCAAACACACTATGGCTGCTTAACGGGAAAGGTCCGGTGGGGTGATGCATAAAACAAGGGTTTGAAATTAGCTCAGATACCGTTCCATAAGCCAAATATGTAATGGACAAGACGTACACCCTGCTCAGTGAAATGGACTCAACACCACCTATTCACCGCACAAGAATATATCTGACTAGTAAGAATCTTAAAACCTATGTATTGATATCTCTCTGGAAGTGAATCAAGAGGGTGTAAAGCGGCATAAACACAGCAGTGAAAAGCAGCTAAGCCCCATTATCAAAATAAATTACTTGAAAAAAACCCATAAAACAAAGACAGTGAAAGAGAGAGAAATTCATACAAAATCCATTCAGGGGCTCTGATGCAACCTGGATTGACCATATCTAGACCCACAGCTGGATGAGACCTAAGGCTGGACACTCTTGGGGCTGAGAGGATTGGTGAGGTTGGGTGAGCAAACGCAGACCCTTTAAAGTAATACTGCGTGGTACCCATCCCATGGGTCCCAAATCTCCAGGTTCAAGGGCATCTTCCCACATCGAAAACATGCCTGGGAAACCCAGAAGATGGTACACCGCGTGATCGGGAAAGGTTTCTAAAACGCACCTCATTTCTCCTCTCCTTGTGCTCGGGTTCGCCATTCCAGCCGCTTTACTAACAATCTCCCTACGTGGAGAATCAGCACCGTTAACCTCCTGTTTCGTACAGGTTGCAATTTGTCCTGAGGATGAACGGGAAGAGGGGGAACCAATGAGAGACTAGCTCTAGCTGTTGGGACAGGCACAGGTCACTCTATTTTTCCGTCAGGAAGAAGAATGAACCACAGGCTCAGCCTGCACCCCCGGAACCAGAATAGGGTCTGAAGCAATCCTGCGCTTTTGCGGCCAGCTCCCAAAACAGCGAGTTGACAAATGGAGCTCAGGGGCACTGCAATTCACAGACCTGCAGAGTTATAAATGATAACTCTCGTCCACAAATATATTGAGGGAAGGCAACGAAGAGGATTTGAAAGCAAGGCAGAATTGCAGGAAACAGATTTCAGGAGGTAGATGCGACTCGCCTTTAAAGCACATGAAAAGCGGCAAAACGTCGACAATGATGCCCTTGGCCAAAAAGGGCGTATGCGTTTTTTCCTGAATATATTCAGGAAAAAACGCATACGCCCTTTTTGGCCAACCAAGCAAGCCGGAAAGGCCAATCAGCACTACAAAGAAGTCTCGCTTGCCATCGGTCAAAAGGGCCATGCTGAAAAAAGTGTAAAAACCAGAAATGCAGGACAGGCCAGGGAGACGTGGGAGCCTTGCTACGCTGATGGGCGGGATGTTAATTGCCAACAGCCACTCTGGAGAAGTGTACGGCGTGTCCTGAAACATGTAATAAACACAGCTTAGAGAGCATAGGGCACTTCCACTCATGGGCGTATACATTGGGAAAACTGAAAATCCACAAGACACAGGCACCCCGAAGTGTAGGGCTGCTCTGTTTACAAGAACCTCCACTTCGGTACACCTTAAATAGCCCAGGATAGAGAAAAATGGATAAAGAAGTTGTGGTACTTATGCACAATGGAATATCACTCAGCCATGTAATCAATGTCATAAGGCGAGTAGCAGCCAGTATGATGAGTGGATTGAGGTACGATGACTCTAAGTGAAATAAGTCACACAGAAAAAGACACTTATCCTAAGATATCACTTATAGAGGGAATGATAAAATAGCTACCCTTGAACTGAATTACAAGACAGAACAGAGTCACACGTTTAGAAAACACACTATGGCTGCTTAACGGGAAAGGTCCGGTGGGGTGATGCATAAAACAAGGGTTTGAAATCAGCTCAGATACCGTTCCATAAGCCAAATATGTAATGGACAAGACGTACACCCTGCTCAGTGAAATGGACTCAACACCACCTATTCACCGCACAAGAATATATCTGACTAGTAAGAATCTTAAAACCTATGTATTGATATCTCTCTGGAAGTGAATCAAGAGGGTGTAAAGCGGCATAAACACAGCAGTGAAAAGCAGCTAAGCCCCATTATCAAAATAAATTACTTGAAAAAAACCCATAAAACAAAGACAGTGAAAGAGAGAGAAATTCATACAAAATCCATTCAGGGGCTCTGATGCAACCTGGATTGACCATATCTAGACCCACAGCTGGATGAGACCTAAGGCTGGACACTCTTGGGGCTGAGAGGATTGGTGAGGTTGGGTGAGCAAACGCAGACCCTTTAAAGTAATACTGCGTGGTACCCATCCCATGGGTCCCAAATCTCCAGGTTCAAGGGCATCTTCCCACATCGAAAACATGCCTGGGAAACCCAGAAGATGGTACACCGCGTGATCGGGAAAGGTTTCTAAAACGCACCTCATTTCTCCTCTCCTTGTGCTCGGGTTCGCCATTCCAGCCGCTTTACTAACAATCTCCCTACGTGGAGAATCAGCACCGTTAACCTCCTGTTTCGTACAGGTTGCAATTTGTCCTGAGGATGAACGGGAAGAGGGGGAACCAATGAGAGACTAGCTCTAGCTGTTGGGACAGGCACAGGTCACTCTATTTTTCCGTCAGGAAGAAGAATGAACCACAGGCTCAGCCTGCACCCCCGGAACCAGAATAGGGTCTGAAGCAATCCTGCGCTTTTGCGGCCAGCTCCCAAAAAAGCGAGTTGACAAATGGAGCTCAGGGGCACTGCAATTCACAGACCTGCAGAGTTATAAATGATAACTCTGGTCCACAAATATATTGAGGGAAGGCAACGAAGAGGATTTGAAAGCAAGGCAGAATTGCAGGAAACAGATTTCAGGAGGTAGATGCGACTCGCCTTTAAAGCACATGAAAAGCGGCAAAACGTCGACAATGATGCCCTTGGCCAAAAAGGGCGTATGCGTTTTTTCCTGAATATATTCAGGAAAAAACGCATACGCCCTTTTTGGCCAACCAAGCAAGCCGGAAAGGCCAATCAGCACTACAAAGAAGTCTCGCTTGCCATCGGTCAAAAGGGCCATGCTGAAAAAAGTGTAAAAACCAGAAATGCAGGACAGGCCCGGGAGACGTGGGAGCCTTGCTACGCTGATGGGCGGGATGTTAATTGCCAACAGCCACTCTGGAGAAGTGTACGGCGTGTCCTGAAACATGTAATAAACACAGCTTAGAGAGCATAGGGCACTTCCACTCATGGGCGTATACATTGGGAAAACTGAAAATCCACAAGACACAGGCACCCCGAAGTGTAGGGCTGCTCTGTTTACAAGAACCTCCACTTCGGTACACCTTAAATAGCCCAGGATAGAGAAAAATGGATAAAGAAGTTGTGGTACTTATGCACAATGGAATATCACTCAGCCATGTAATCAATGTCATAAGGCGAGTAGCAGCCAGTATGATGAGTGGATTGAGGTACGATGACTCTAAGTGAAATAAGTCACACAGAAAAAGACACTTATCCTAAGATATCACTTATAGAGGGAATGATAAAATAGCTACCCTTGAACTGAATTACAAGACAGAACAGAGTCACACGTTTAGAAAACACACTATGGCTGCTTAACGGGAAAGGTCCGGTGGGGTGATGCATAAAACAAGGGTTTGAAATTAGCTCAGATACCGTTCCATAAGCCAAATATGTAATGGACAAGACGTACACCCTGCTCAGTGAAATGGACTCAACACCACCTATTCACCGCACAAGAATATATCTGACTAGTAAGAATCTTAAAACCTATGTATTGATATCTCTCTGGAAGTGAATCAAGAGGGTGTAAAGCGGCATAAACACAGCAGTGAAAAGCAGCTAAGCCCCATTATCAAAATAAATTACTTGAAATAAACCCATAAAACAAAGACAGTGAAAGAGAGAGAAATTCTTACAAAATCCATTCAGGGGCTCTGATGCAACCTGGATTGACCATATCTAGACCCACAGCTGGATGAGACCTAAGGCTGGACACTCTTGGGGCTGAGAGGATTGGTGAGGTTGGGTGAGCAAACGCAGACCCTTTAAAGTAATACTGCGTGGTACCCATCCCATGGGTCCCAAATCTCCAGGTTCAAGGGCATCTTCCCACATCGAAAACATGCCTGGGAAACCCAGAAGATGGTACACCGCGTGATCGGGAAAGGTTTCTAAAACGCACCTCATTTCTCCTCTCCTTGTGCTCGGGTTCGCCATTCCAGCCGCTTTACTAACAATCTCCCTACGTGGAGAATCAGCACCGTTAACCTCCTGTTTCGTACAGGTTGCAATTTGTCCTGAGGATGAACGGGAAGAGGGGGAACCAATGAGAGACTAGCTCTAGCTGTTGGGACAGGCACAGGTCACTCTATTTTTCCGTCAGGAAGAAGAATGAACCACAGGCTCAGCCTGCACCCCCGGAACCAGAATAGGGTCTGAAGCAATCCTGCGCTTTTGCGGCCAGCTCCCAAAAAAGCGAGTTGACAAATGGAGCTCAGGGGCACTGCAATTCACAAACCTGCAGAGTTATAAATGATAACTCTCGTCCACAAATATATTGAGGGAAGGCAACGAAGAGGATTTGAAAGCAAGGCAGAATTGCAGGAAACAGATTTCAGGAGGTAGATGCGACTCGCCTTTAAAGCACATGAAAAGCGGCAAAACGTCGACAATGATGCCCTTGGCCAAAAAGGGCGTATGCGTTTTTTCCTGAATATATTCAGGAAAAAACGCATACGCCCTTTTTGGCCAACCAAGCAAGCCGGAAAGGCCAATCAGCACTACAAAGAAGTCTCGCTTGCCATCGGTCAAAAGGGCCATGCTGAAAAAAGTGTAAAAACCAGAAATGCAGGACAGGCCAGGGAGACGTGGGAGCCTTGCTACGCTGATGGGCGGGATGTTAATTGCCAACAGCCACTCTGGAGAAGTGTACGGCGTGTCCTGAAACATGTAATAAACACAGCTTAGAGAGCATAGGGCACTTCCACTCATGGGCGTATACATTGGGAAAACTGAAAATCCACAAGACACAGGCACCCCGAAGTGTAGGGCTGCTCTGTTTACAAGAACCTCCACTTCGGTACACCTTAAATAGCCCAGGATAGAGAAAAATGGATAAAGAAGTTGTGGTACTTATGCACAATGGAATATCACTCAGCCATGTAATCAATGTCATAAGGCGAGTAGCAGCCAGTATGATGAGTGGATTGAGGTACGATGACTCTAAGTGAAATAAGTCACACAGAAAAAGACACTTATCCTAAGATATCACTTATAGAGGGAATGATAAAATAGCTACCCTTGAACTGAATTACAAGACAGAACAGAGTCACACGTTTAGAAAACACACTATGGCTGCTTAACGGGAAAGGTCCGGTGGGGTGATGCATAAAACAAGGGTTTGAAATTAGCTCAGATACCGTTCCATAAGCCAAATATGTAATGGACAAGACGTACACCCTGCTCAGTGAAATGGACTCAACACCACCTATTCACCGCACAAGAATATATCTGACTAGTAAGAATCTTAAAACCTATGTATTGATATCTCTCTGGAAGTGAATCAAGAGGGTGTAAAGCGGCATAAACACAGCAGTGAAAAGCAGCTAAGCCCCATTATCAAAATAAATTACTTGAAAAAAACCCATAAAACAAAGACAGTGAAAGAGAGAGAAATTCATACAAAATCCATTCAGGGGCTCTGATGCAACCTGGATTGACCATATCTAGACCCACAGCTGGATGAGACCTAAGGCTGGACACTCTTGGGGCTGAGAGGATTGGTGAGGTTGGGTGAGCAAACGCAGACCCTTTAAAGTAATACTGCGTGGTACCCATCCCATGGGTCCCAAATCTCCAGGTTCAAGGGCATCTTCCCACATCGAAAACATGCCTGGGAAACCCAGAAGATGGTACACCGCGTGATCGGGAAAGGTTTCTAAAACGCACCTCATTTCTCCTCTCCTTGTGCTCGGGTTCGCCATTCCAGCCGCTTTACTAACAATCTCCCTACGTGGAGAATCAGCACCGTTAACCTCCTGTTTCGTACAGGTTGCAATTTGTCCTGAGGATGAACGGGAAGAGGGGGAACCAATGAGAGACTAGCTCTAGCTGTTGGGACAGGCACAGGTCACTCTATTTTTCCGTCAGGAAGAAGAATGAACCACAGGCTCAGCCTGCACCCCCGGAACCAGAATAGGGTCTGAAGCAATCCTGCGCTTTTGCGGCCAGCTCCCAAAAAAGCGAGTTGACAAATGGAGCTCAGGGGCACTGCAATTCACAAACCTGCAGAGTTATAAATGATAACTCTCGTCCACAAATATATTGAGGGAAGGCAACGAAGAGGATTTGAAAGCAAGGCAGAATTGCAGGAAACAGATTTCAGGAGGTAGATGCGACTCGCCTTTAAAGCACATGAAAAGCGGCAAAACGTCGACAATGATGCCCTTGGCCAAAAAGGGCGTATGCGTTTTTTCCTGAATATATTCAGGAAAAAACGCATACGCCCTTTTTGGCCAACCAAGCAAGCCGGAAAGGCCAATCAGCACTACAAAGAAGTCTCGCTTGCCATCGGTCAAAAGGGCCATGCTGAAAAAAGTGTAAAAACCAGAAATGCAGGACAGGCCAGGGAGACGTGGGAGCCTTGCTACGCTGATGGGCGGGATGTTAATTGCCAACAGCCACTCTGGAGAAGTGTACGGTGTGTCCTGAAACATGTAATAAACACAGCTTAGAGAGCATAGGGCACTTCCACTCATGGGCGTATACATTGGGAAAACTGAAAATCCACAAGACACAGGCACCCCGAAGTGTAGGGCTGCTCTGTTTACAAGAACCTCCACTTCGGTACACCTTAAATAGCCCAGGATAGAGAAAAATGGATAAAGAAGTTGTGGTACTTATGCACAATGGAATATCACTCAGCCATGTAATCAATGTCATAAGGCGAGTAGCAGCCAGTATGATGAGTGGATTGAGGTACGATGACTCTAAGTGAAATAAGTCACACAGAAAAAGACACTTATCCTAAGATATCACTTATAGAGGGAATGATAAAATAGCTACCCTTGAACTGAATTACAAGACAGAACAGAGTCACACGTTTAGAAAACACACTATGGCTGCTTAACGGGAAAGGTCCGGTGGGGTGATGCATAAAACAAGGGTTTGAAATCAGCTCAGATACCGTTCCATAAGCCAAATATGTAATGGACAAGACGTACACCCTGCTCAGTGAAATGGACTCAACACCACCTATTCACCGCACAAGAATATATCTGACTAGTAAGAATCTTAAAACCTATGTATTGATATCTCTCTGGAAGTGAATCAAGAGGGTGTAAAGCGGCATAAACACAGCAGTGAAAAGCAGCTAAGCCCCATTATCAAAATAAATTACTTGAAAAAAACCCATAAAACAAAGACAGTGAAAGAGAGAGAAATTCATACAAAATCCATTCAGGGGCTCTGATGCAACCTGGATTGACCATATCTAGACCCACAGCTGGATGAGACCTAAGGCTGGACACTCTTGGGGCTGAGAGGATTGGTGAGGTTGGGTGAGCAAACGCAGACCCTTTAAAGTAATACTGCGTGGTACCCATCCCATGGGTCCCAAATCTCCAGGTTCAAGGGCATCTTCCCACATCGAAAACATGCCTGGGAAACCCAGAAGATGGTACACCGCGTGATCGGGAAAGGTTTCTAAAACGCACCTCATTTCTCCTCTCCTTGTGCTCGGGTTCGCCATTCCAGCCGCTTTACTAACAATCTCCCTACGTGGAGAATCAGCACCGTTAACCTCCTGTTTCGTACAGGTTGCAATTTGTCCTGAGGATGAACGGGAAGAGGGGGAACCAATGAGAGACTAGCTCTAGCTGTTGGGACAGGCACAGGTCACTCTATTTTTCCGTCAGGAAGAAGAATGAACCACAGGCTCAGCCTGCACCCCCGGAACCAGAATAGGGTCTGAAGCAATCCTGCGCTTTTGCGGCCAGCTCCCAAAAAAGCGAGTTGACAAATGGAGCTCAGGGGCACTGCAATTCACAGACCTGCAGAGTTATAAATGATAACTCTCGTCCACAAATATATTGAGGGAAGGCAACGAAGAGGATTTGAAAGCAAGGCAGAATTGCAGGAAACAGATTTCAGGAGGTAGATGCGACTTGCCTTTAAAGCACATGAAAAGCGGCAAAACGTCGACAATGATGCCCTTGGCCAAAAAGGGCGTATGCGTTTTTTCCTGAATATATTCAGGAAAAAACGCATACGCCCTTTTTGGCCAACCAAGCAAGCCGGAAAGGCCAATCAGCACTACAAAGAAGTCTCGCTTGCCATCGGTCAAAAGGGCCATGCTGAAAAAAGTGTAAAAACCAGAAATGCAGGACAGGCCAGGGAGACGTGGGAGCCTTGCTACGCTGATGGGCGGGATGTTAATTGCCAACAGCCACTCTGGAGAAGTGTACGGTGTGTCCTGAAACATGTAATAAACACAGCTTAGAGAGCATAGGGCACTTCCACTCATGGGCGTATACATTGGGAAAACTGAAAATCCACAAGACACAGGCACCCCGAAGTGTAGGGCTGCTCTGTTTACAAGAACCTCCACTTCGGTACACCTTAAATAGCCCAGGATAGAGAAAAATGTATAAAGAAGTTGTGGTACTTATGCACAATGGAATATCACTCAGCCATGTAATCAATGTCATAAGGCGAGTAGCAGCCAGTATGATGAGTGGATTGAGGTACGATGACTCTAAGTGAAATAAGTCACACAGAAAAAGACACTTATCCTAAGATATCACTTATAGAGGGAATGATAAAATAGCTACCCTTGAACTGAATTACAAGACAGAACAGAGTCACACGTTTAGCAAACACACTATGGCTGCTTAACGGGAAAGGTCCGGTGGGGTGATGCATAAAACAAGGGTTTGAAATTAGCTCAGATACCGTTCCATAAGCCAAATATGTAATGGACAAGACGTACACCCTGCTCAGTGAAATGGACTCAACACCACCTATTCACCGCACAAGAATATATCTGACTAGTAAGAATCTTAAAACCTATGTATTGATATCTCTCTGGAAGTGAATCAAGAGGGTGTAAAGCGGCATAAACACAGCAGTGAAAAGCAGCTAAGCCCCATTATCAAAATAAATTACTTGAAAAAAACCCATAAAACAAAGACAGTGAAAGAGAGAGAAATTCATACAAAATCCATTCAGGGGCTCTGATGCAACCTGGATTGACCATATCTAGACCCACAGCTGGATGAGACCTAAGGCTGGACACTCTTGGGGCTGAGAGGATTGGTGAGGTTGGGTGAGCAAACGCAGACCCTTTAAAGTAATACTGCGTGGTACCCATCCCATGGGTCCCAAATCTCCAGGTTCAAGGGCATCTTCCCACATCGAAAACATGCCTGGGAAACCCAGAAGATGGTACACCGCGTGATCGGGAAAGGTTTCTAAAACGCACCTCATTTCTCCTCTCCTTGTGCTCGGGTTCGCCATTCCAGCCGCTTTACTAACAATCTCCCTACGTGGAGAATCAGCACCGTTAACCTCCTGTTTCGTACAGGTTGCAATTTGTCCTGAGGATGAACGGGAAGAGGGGGAACCAATGAGAGACTAGCTCTAGCTGTTGGGACAGGCACAGGTCACTCTATTTTTCCGTCAGGAAGAAGAATGAACCACAGGCTCAGCCTGCACCCCCGGAACCAGAATAGGGTCTGAAGCAATCCTGCGCTTTTGCGGCCAGCTCCCAAAAAAGCGAGTTGACAAATGGAGCTCAGGGGCACTGCAATTCACAGACCTGCAGAGTTATAAATGATAACTCTCGTCCACAAATATATTGAGGGAAGGCAACGAAGAGGATTTGAAAGCAAGGCAGAATTGCAGGAAACAGATTTCAGGAGGTAGATGCGACTTGCCTTTAAAGCACATGAAAAGCGGCAAAACGTCGACAATGATGCCCTTGGCCAAAAAGGGCGTATGCGTTTTTTCCTGAATATATTCAGGAAAAAACGCATACGCCCTTTTTGGCCAACCAAGCAAGCCGGAAAGGCCAATCAGCACTACAAAGAAGTCTCGCTTGCCATCGGTCAAAAGGGCCATGCTGAAAAAAGTGTAAAAACCAGAAATGCAGGACAGGCCAGGGAGACGTGGGAGCCTTGCTACGCTGATGGGCGGGATGTTAATTGCCAACAGCCACTCTGGAGAAGTGTACGGCGTGTCCTGAAACATGTAATAAACACAGCTTAGAGAGCATAGGGCACTTCCACTCATGGGCGTATACATTGGGAAAACTGAAAATCCACAAGACACAGGCACCCCGAAGTGTAGGGCTGCTCTGTTTACAAGAACCTCCACTTCGGTACACCTTAAATAGCCCAGGATAGAGAAAAATGGATAAAGAAGTTGTGGTACTTATGCACAATGGAATATCACTCAGCCATGTAATCAATGTCATAAGGCGAGTAGCAGCCAGTATGATGAGTGGATTGAGGTACGATGACTCTAAGTGAAATAAGTCACACAGAAAAAGACACTTATCCTAAGATATCACTTATAGAGGGAATGATAAAATAGCTACCCTTGAACTGAATTACAAGACAGAACAGAGTCACACGTTTAGAAAACACACTATGGCTGCTTAACGGGAAAGGTCCGGTGGGGTGATGCATAAAACAAGGGTTTGAAATTAGCTCAGATACCGTTCCATAAGCCAAATATGTAATGGACAAGACGTACACCCTGCTCAGTGAAATGGACTCAACACCACCTATTCACCGCACAAGAATATATCTGACTAGTAAGAATCTTAAAACCTATGTATTGATATCTCTCTGGAAGTGAATCAAGAGGGTGTAAAGCGGCATAAACACAGCAGTGAAAAGCAGCTAAGCCCCATTATCAAAATAAATTACTTGAAAAAAACCCATAAAACAAAGACAGTGAAAGAGAGAGAAATTCATACAAAATCCATTCAGGGGCTCTGATGCAACCTGGATTGACCATATCTAGACCCACAGCTGGATGAGACCTAAGGCTGGACACTCTTGGGGCTGAGAGGATTGGTGAGGTTGGGTGAGCAAACGCAGACCCTTTAAAGTAATACTGCGTGGTACCCATCCCATGGGTCCCAAATCTCCAGGTTCAAGGGCATCTTCCCACATCGAAAACATGCCTGGGAAACCCAGAAGATGGTACACCGCGTGATCGGGAAAGGTTTCTAAAACGCACCTCATTTCTCCTCTCCTTGTGCTCGGGTTCGCCATTCCAGCCGCTTTACTAACAATCTCCCTACGTGGAGAATCAGCACCGTTAACCTCCTGTTTCGTACAGGTTGCAATTTGTCCTGAGGATGAACGGGAAGAGGGGGAACCAATGAGAGACTAGCTCTAGCTGTTGGGACAGGCACAGGTCACTCTATTTTTCCGTCAGGAAGAAGAATGAACCACAGGCTCAGCCTGCACCCCCGGAACCAGAATAGGGTCTGAAGCAATCCTGCGCTTTTGCGGCCAGCTCCCAAAAAAGCGAGTTGACAAATGGAGCTCAGGGGCACTGCAATTCACAAACCTGCAGAGTTATAAATGATAACTCTCGTCCACAAATATATTGAGGGAAGGCAACGAAGAGGATTTGAAAGCAAGGCAGAATTGCAGGAAACAGATTTCAGGAGGTAGATGCGACTCGCCTTTAAAGCACATGAAAAGCGGCAAAACGTCGACAATGATGCCCTTGGCCAAAAAGGGCGTATGCGTTTTTTCCTGAATATATTCAGGAAAAAACGCATACGCCCTTTTTGGCCAACCAAGCAAGCCGGAAAGGCCAATCAGCACTACAAAGAAGTCTCGCTTGCCATCGGTCAAAAGGGCCATGCTGAAAAAAGTGTAAAAACCAGAAATGCAGGACAGGCCAGGGAGACGTGGGAGCCTTGCTACGCTGATGGGCGGGATGTTAATTGCCAACAGCCACTCTGGAGAAGTGTACGGTGTGTCCTGAAACATGTAATAAACACAGCTTAGAGAGCATAGGGCACTTCCACTCATGGGCGTATACATTGGGAAAACTGAAAATCCACAAGACACAGGCACCCCGAAGTGTAGGGCTGCTCTGTTTACAAGAACCTCCACTTCGGTACACCTTAAATAGCCCAGGATAGAGAAAAATGGATAAAGAAGTTGTGGTACTTATGCACAATGGAATATCACTCAGCCATGTAATCAATGTCATAAGGCGAGTAGCAGCCAGTATGATGAGTGGATTGAGGTACGATGACTCTAAGTGAAATAAGTCACACAGAAAAAGACACTTATCCTAAGATATCACTTATAGAGGGAATGATAAAATAGCTACCCTTGAACTGAATTACAAGACAGAACAGAGTCACACGTTTAGAAAACACACTATGGCTGCTTAACGGGAAAGGTCCGGTGGGGTGATGCATAAAACAAGGGTTTGAAATCAGCTCAGATACCGTTCCATAAGCCAAATATGTAATGGACAAGACGTACACCCTGCTCAGTGAAATGGACTCAACACCACCTATTCACCGCACAAGAATATATCTGACTAGTAAGAATCTTAAAACCTATGTATTGATATCTCTCTGGAAGTGAATCAAGAGGGTGTAAAGCGGCATAAACACAGCAGTGAAAAGCAGCTAAGCCCCATTATCAAAATAAATTACTTGAAAAAAACCCATAAAACAAAGACAGTGAAAGAGAGAGAAATTCATACAAAATCCATTCAGGGGCTCTGATGCAACCTGGATTGACCATATCTAGACCCACAGCTGGATGAGACCTAAGGCTGGACACTCTTGGGGCTGAGAGGATTGGTGAGGTTGGGTGAGCAAACGCAGACCCTTTAAAGTAATACTGCGTGGTACCCATCCCATGGGTCCCAAATCTCCAGGTTCAAGGGCATCTTCCCACATCGAAAACATGCCTGGGAAACCCAGAAGATGGTACACCGCGTGATCGGGAAAGGTTTCTAAAACGCACCTCATTTCTCCTCTCCTTGTGCTCGGGTTCGCCATTCCAGCCGCTTTACTAACAATCTCCCTACGTGGAGAATCAGCACCGTTAACCTCCTGTTTCGTACAGGTTGCAATTTGTCCTGAGGATGAACGGGAAGAGGGGGAACCAATGAGAGACTAGCTCTAGCTGTTGGGACAGGCACAGGTCACTCTATTTTTCCGTCAGGAAGAAGAATGAACCACAGGCTCAGCCTGCACCCCCGGAACCAGAATAGGGTCTGAAGCAATCCTGCGCTTTTGCGGCCAGCTCCCAAAAAAGCGAGTTGACAAATGGAGCTCAGGGGCACTGCAATTCACAGACCTGCAGAGTTATAAATGATAACTCTCGTCCACAAATATATTGAGGGAAGGCAACGAAGAGGATTTGAAAGCAAGGCAGAATTGCAGGAAACAGATTTCAGGAGGTAGATGCGACTTGCCTTTAAAGCACATGAAAAGCGGCAAAACGTCGACAATGATGCCCTTGGCCAAAAAGGGCGTATGCGTTTTTTCCTGAATATATTCAGGAAAAAACGCATACGCCCTTTTTGGCCAACCAAGCAAGCCGGAAAGGCCAATCAGCACTACAAAGAAGTCTCGCTTGCCATCGGTCAAAAGGGCCATGCTGAAAAAAGTGTAAAAACCAGAAATGCAGGACAGGCCAGGGAGACGTGGGAGCCTTGCTACGCTGATGGGCGGGATGTTAATTGCCAACAGCCACTCTGGAGAAGTGTACGGTGTGTCCTGAAACATGTAATAAACACAGCTTAGAGAGCATAGGGCACTTCCACTCATGGGCGTATACATTGGGAAAACTGAAAATCCACAAGACACAGGCACCCCGAAGTGTAGGGCTGCTCTGTTTACAAGAACCTCCACTTCGGTACACCTTAAATAGCCCAGGATAGAGAAAAATGTATAAAGAAGTTGTGGTACTTATGCACAATGGAATATCACTCAGCCATGTAATCAATGTCATAAGGCGAGTAGCAGCCAGTATGATGAGTGGATTGAGGTACGATGACTCTAAGTGAAATAAGTCACACAGAAAAAGACACTTATCCTAAGATATCACTTATAGAGGGAATGATAAAATAGCTACCCTTGAACTGAATTACAAGACAGAACAGAGTCACACGTTTAGCAAACACACTATGGCTGCTTAACGGGAAAGGTCCGGTGGGGTGATGCATAAAACAAGGGTTTGAAATTAGCTCAGATACCGTTCCATAAGCCAAATATGTAATGGACAAGACGTACACCCTGCTCAGTGAAATGGACTCAACACCACCTATTCACCGCACAAGAATATATCTGACTAGTAAGAATCTTAAAACCTATGTATTGATATCTCTCTGGAAGTGAATCAAGAGGGTGTAAAGCGGCATAAACACAGCAGTGAAAAGCAGCTAAGCCCCATTATCAAAATAAATTACTTGAAAAAAACCCATAAAACAAAGACAGTGAAAGAGAGAGAAATTCATACAAAATCCATTCAGGGGCTCTGATGCAACCTGGATTGACCATATCTAGACCCACAGCTGGATGAGACCTAAGGCTGGACACTCTTGGGGCTGAGAGGATTGGTGAGGTTGGGTGAGCAAACGCAGACCCTTTAAAGTAATACTGCGTGGTACCCATCCCATGGGTCCCAAATCTCCAGGTTCAAGGGCATCTTCCCACATCGAAAACATGCCTGGGAAACCCAGAAGATGGTACACCGCGTGATCGGGAAAGGTTTCTAAAACGCACCTCATTTCTCCTCTCCTTGTGCTCGGGTTCGCCATTCCAGCCGCTTTACTAACAATCTCCCTACGTGGAGAATCAGCACCGTTAACCTCCTGTTTCGTACAGGTTGCAATTTGTCCTGAGGATGAACGGGAAGAGGGGGAACCAATGAGAGACTAGCTCTAGCTGTTGGGACAGGCACAGGTCACTCTATTTTTCCGTCAGGAAGAAGAATGAACCACAGGCTCAGCCTGCACCCCCGGAACCAGAATAGGGTCTGAAGCAATCCTGCGCTTTTGCGGCCAGCTCCCAAAAAAGCGAGTTGACAAATGGAGCTCAGGGGCACTGCAATTCACAGACCTGCAGAGTTATAAATGATAACTCTCGTCCACAAATATATTGAGGGAAGGCAACGAAGAGGATTTGAAAGCAAGGCAGAATTGCAGGAAACAGATTTCAGGAGGTAGATGCGACTCGCCTTTAAAGCACATGAAAAGCGGCAAAACGTCGACAATGATGCCCTTGGCCAAAAAGGGCGTATGCGTTTTTTCCTGAATATATTCAGGAAAAAACGCATACGCCCTTTTTGGCCAACCAAGCAAGCCGGAAAGGCCAATCAGCACTACAAAGAAGTCTCGCTTGCCATCGGTCAAAAGGGCCATGCTGAAAAAAGTGTAAAAACCAGAAATGCAGGACAGGCCAGGGAGACGTGGGAGCCTTGCTACGCTGATGGGCGGGATGTTAATTGCCAACAGCCACTCTGGAGAAGTGTACGGCGTGTCCTGAAACATGTAATAAACACAGCTTAGAGAGCATAGGGCACTTCCACTCATGGGCGTATACATTGGGAAAACTGAAAATCCACAAGACACAGGCACCCCGAAGTGTAGGGCTGCTCTGTTTACAAGAACCTCCACTTCGGTACACCTTAAATAGCCCAGGATAGAGAAAAATGGATAAAGAAGTTGTGGTACTTATGCACAATGGAATATCACTCAGCCATGTAATCAATGTCATAAGGCGAGTAGCAGCCAGTATGATGAGTGGATTGAGGTACGATGACTCTAAGTGAAATAAGTCACACAGAAAAAGACACTTATCCTAAGATATCACTTATAGAGGGAATGATAAAATAGCTACCCTTGAACTGAATTACAAGACAGAACAGAGTCACACGTTTAGAAAACACACTATGGCTGCTTAACGGGAAAGGTCCGGTGGGGTGATGCATAAAACAAGGGTTTGAAATCAGCTCAGATACCGTTCCATAAGCCAAATATGTAATGGACAAGACGTACACCCTGCTCAGTGAAATGGACTCAACACCACCTATTCACCGCACAAGAATATATCTGACTAGTAAGAATCTTAAAACCTATGTATTGATATCTCTCTGGAAGTGAATCAAGAGGGTGTAAAGCGGCATAAACACAGCAGTGAAAAGCAGCTAAGCCCCATTATCAAAATAAATTACTTGAAATAAACCCATAAAACAAAGACAGTGAAAGAGAGAGAAATTCTTACAAAATCCATTCAGGGGCTCTGATGCAACCTGGATTGACCATATCTAGACCCACAGCTGGATGAGACCTAAGGCTGGACACTCTTGGGGCTGAGAGGATTGGTGAGGTTGGGTGAGCAAACGCAGACCCTTTAAAGTAATACTGCGTGGTACCCATCCCATGGGTCCCAAATCTCCAGGTTCAAGGGCATCTTCCCACATCGAAAACATGCCTGGGAAACCCAGAAGATGGTACACCGCGTGATCGGGAAAGGTTTCTAAAACGCACCTCATTTCTCCTCTCCTTGTGCTCGGGTTCGCCATTCCAGCCGCTTTACTAACAATCTCCCTACGTGGAGAATCAGCACCGTTAACCTCCTGTTTCGTACAGGTTGCAATTTGTCCTGAGGATGAACGGGAAGAGGGGGAACCAATGAGAGACTAGCTCTAGCTGTTGGGACAGGCACAGGTCACTCTATTTTTCCGTCAGGAAGAAGAATGAACCACAGGCTCAGCCTGCACCCCCGGAACCAGAATAGGGTCTGAAGCAATCCTGCGCTTTTGCGGCCAGCTCCCAAAAAAGCGAGTTGACAAATGGAGCTCAGGGGCACTGCAATTCACAAACCTGCAGAGTTATAAATGATAACTCTCGTCCACAAATATATTGAGGGAAGGCAACGAAGAGGATTTGAAAGCAAGGCAGAATTGCAGGAAACAGATTTCAGGAGGTAGATGCGACTCGCCTTTAAAGCACATGAAAAGCGGCAAAACGTCGACAATGATGCCCTTGGCCAAAAAGGGCGTATGCGTTTTTTCCTGAATATATTCAGGAAAAAACGCATACGCCCTTTTTGGCCAACCAAGCAAGCCGGAAAGGCCAATCAGCACTACAAAGAAGTCTCGCTTGCCATCGGTCAAAAGGGCCATGCTGAAAAAAGTGTAAAAACCAGAAATGCAGGACAGGCCAGGGAGACGTGGGAGCCTTGCTACGCTGATGGGCGGGATGTTAATTGCCAACAGCCACTCTGGAGAAGTGTACGGTGTGTCCTGAAACATGTAATAAACACAGCTTAGAGAGCATAGGGCACTTCCACTCATGGGCGTATACATTGGGAAAACTGAAAATCCACAAGACACAGGCACCCCGAAGTGTAGGGCTGCTCTGTTTACAAGAAACTCCACTTCGGTACACCTTAAATAGCCCAGGATAGAGAAAAATGGATAAAGAAGTTGTGGTACTTATGCACAATGGAATATCACTCAGCCATGTAATCAATGTCATAAGGCGAGTAGCAGCCAGTATGATGAGTGGATTGAGGTACGATGACTCTAAGTGAAATAAGTCACACAGAAAAAGACACTTATCCTAAGATATCACTTATAGAGGGAATGATAAAATAGCTACCCTTGAACTGAATTACAAGACAGAACAGAGTCACACGTTTAGAAAACACACTATGGCTGCTTAACGGGAAAGGTCCGGTGGGGTGATGCATAAAACAAGGGTTTGAAATTAGCTCAGATACCGTTCCATAAGCCAAATATGTAATGGACAAGACGTACACCCTGCTCAGTGAAATGGACTCAACACCACCTATTCACCGCACAAGAATATATCTGACTAGTAAGAATCTTAA
Organism: Eubalaena glacialis; assembly: GCF_028564815.1. Classification (NCBI taxonomy): domain Eukaryota; kingdom Metazoa; phylum Chordata; class Mammalia; order Artiodactyla; family Balaenidae; genus Eubalaena; species Eubalaena glacialis. Next base: position 138,774 of record NW_026871379.1, on the reverse strand, counting down.
AACCTATGTATTGATATCTCTCTGGAAGTGAATCAAGAGGGTGTAAAGCGGCATAAACACAGCAGTGAAAAGCAGCTAAGCCCCATTATCAAAATAAATTACTTGAAAAAAACCCATAAAACAAAGACAGTGAAAGAGAGAGAAATTCATACAAAATCCATTCAGGGGCTCTGATGCAACCTGGATTGACCATATCTAGACCCACAGCTGGATGAGACCTAAGGCTGGACACTCTTGGGGCTGAGAGGATTGGTGAGGTTGGGTGAGCAAACGCAGACCCTTTAAAGTAATACTGCGTGGTACCCATCCCATGGGTCCCAAATCTCCAGGTTCAAGGGCATCTTCCCACATCGAAAACATGCCTGGGAAACCCAGAAGATGGTACACCGCGTGATCGGGAAAGGTTTCTAAAACGCACCTCATTTCTCCTCTCCTTGTGCTCGGGTTCGCCATTCCAGCCGCTTTACTAACAATCTCCCTACGTGGAGAATCAGCACCGTTAACCTCCTGTTTCGTACAGGTTGCAATTTGTCCTGAGGATGAACGGGAAGAGGGGGAACCAATGAGAGACTAGCTCTAGCTGTTGGGACAGGCACAGGTCACTCTATTTTTCCGTCAGGAAGAAGAATGAACCACAGGCTCAGCCTGCACCCCCGGAACCAGAATAGGGTCTGAAGCAATCCTGCGCTTTTGCGGCCAGCTCCCAAAAAAGCGAGTTGACAAATGGAGCTCAGGGGCACTGCAATTCACAAACCTGCAGAGTTATAAATGATAACTCTCGTCCACAAATATATTGAGGGAAGGCAACGAAGAGGATTTGAAAGCAAGGCAGAATTGCAGGAAACAGATTTCAGGAGGTAGATGCGACTCGCCTTTAAAGCACATGAAAAGCGGCAAAACGTCGACAATGATGCCCTTGGCCAAAAAGGGCGTATGCGTTTTTTCCTGAATATATTCAGGAAAAAACGCATACGCCCTTTTTGGCCAACCAAGCAAGCCGGAAAGGCCAATCAGCACTACAAAGAAGTCTCGCTTGCCATCGGTCAAAAGGGCCATGCTGAAAAAAGTGTAAAAACCAGAAATGCAGGACAGGCCAGGGAGACGTGGGAGCCTTGCTACGCTGATGGGCGGGATGTTAATTGCCAACAGCCACTCTGGAGAAGTGTACGGCGTGTCCTGAAACATGTAATAAACACAGCTTAGAGAGCATAGGGCACTTCCACTCATGGGCGTATACATTGGGAAAACTGAAAATCCACAAGACACAGGCACCCCGAAGTGTAGGGCTGCTCTGTTTACAAGAACCTCCACTTCGGTACACCTTAAATAGCCCAGGATAGAGAAAAATGGATAAAGAAGTTGTGGTACTTATGCACAATGGAATATCACTCAGCCATGTAATCAATGTCATAAGGCGAGTAGCAGCCAGTATGATGAGTGGATTGAGGTACGATGACTCTAAGTGAAATAAGTCACACAGAAAAAGACACTTATCCTAAGATATCACTTATAGAGGGAATGATAAAATAGCTACCCTTGAACTGAATTACAAGACAGAACAGAGTCACACGTTTAGAAAACACACTATGGCTGCTTAACGGGAAAGGTCCGGTGGGGTGATGCATAAAACAAGGGTTTGAAATCAGCTCAGATACCGTTCCATAAGCCAAATATGTAATGGACAAGACGTACACCCTGCTCAGTGAAATGGACTCAACACCACCTATTCACCGCACAAGAATATATCTGACTAGTAAGAATCTTAAAACCTATGTATTGATATCTCTCTGGAAGTGAATCAAGAGGGTGTAAAGCGGCATAAACACAGCAGTGAAAAGCAGCTAAGCCCCATTATCAAAATAAATTACTTGAAATAAACCCATAAAACAAAGACAGTGAAAGAGAGAGAAATTCTTACAAAATCCATTCAGGGGCTCTGATGCAACCTGGATTGACCATATCTAGACCCACAGCTGGATGAGACCTAAGGCTGGACACTCTTGGGGCTGAGAGGATTGGTGAGGTTGGGTGAGCAAACGCAGACCCTTTAAAGTAATACTGCGTGGTACCCATCCCATGGGTCCCAAATCTCCAGGTTCAAGGGCATCTTCCCACATCGAAAACATGCCTGGGAAACCCAGAAGATGGTACACCGCGTGATCGGGAAAGGTTTCTAAAACGCACCTCATTTCTCCTCTCCTTGTGCTCGGGTTCGCCATTCCAGCCGCTTTACTAACAATCTCCCTACGTGGAGAATCAGCACCGTTAACCTCCTGTTTCGTACAGGTTGCAATTTGTCCTGAGGATGAACGGGAAGAGGGGGAACCAATGAGAGACTAGCTCTAGCTGTTGGGACAGGCACAGGTCACTCTATTTTTCCGTCAGGAAGAAGAATGAACCACAGGCTCAGCCTGCACCCCCGGAACCAGAATAGGGTCTGAAGCAATCCTGCGCTTTTGCGGCCAGCTCCCAAAAAAGCGAGTTGACAAATGGAGCTCAGGGGCACTGCAATTCACAGACCTGCAGAGTTATAAATGATAACTCTCGTCCACAAATATATTGAGGGAAGGCAACGAAGAGGATTTGAAAGCAAGGCAGAATTGCAGGAAACAGATTTCAGGAGGTAGATGCGACTCGCCTTTAAAGCACATGAAAAGCGGCAAAACGTCGACAATGATGCCCTTGGCCAAAAAGGGCGTATGCGTTTTTTCCTGAATATATTCAGGAAAAAACGCATACGCCCTTTTTGGCCAACCAAGCAAGCCGGAAAGGCCAATCAGCACTACAAAGAAGTCTCGCTTGCCATCGGTCAAAAGGGCCATGCTGAAAAAAGTGTAAAAACCAGAAATGCAGGACAGGCCAGGGAGACGTGGGAGCCTTGCTACGCTGATGGGCGGGATGTTAATTGCCAACAGCCACTCTGGAGAAGTGTACGGTGTGTCCTGAAACATGTAATAAACACAGCTTAGAGAGCATAGGGCACTTCCACTCATGGGCGTATACATTGGGAAAACTGAAAATCCACAAGACACAGGCACCCCGAAGTGTAGGGCTGCTCTGTTTACAAGAAACTCCACTTCGGTACACCTTAAATAGCCCAGGATAGAGAAAAATGGATAAAGAAGTTGTGGTACTTATGCACAATGGAATATCACTCAGCCATGTAATCAATGTCATAAGGCGAGTAGCAGCCAGTATGATGAGTGGATTGAGGTACGATGACTCTAAGTGAAATAAGTCACACAGAAAAAGACACTTATCCTAAGATATCACTTATAGAGGGAATGATAAAATAGCTACCCTTGAACTGAATTACAAGACAGAACAGAGTCACACGTTTAGAAAACACACTATGGCTGCTTAACGGGAAAGGTCCGGTGGGGTGATGCATAAAACAAGGGTTTGAAATTAGCTCAGATACCGTTCCATAAGCCAAATATGTAATGGACAAGACGTACACCCTGCTCAGTGAAATGGACTCAACACCACCTATTCACCGCACAAGAATATATCTGACTAGTAAGAATCTTAAAACCTATGTATTGATATCTCTCTGGAAGTGAATCAAGAGGGTGTAAAGCGGCATAAACACAGCAGTGAAAAGCAGCTAAGCCCCATTATCAAAATAAATTACTTGAAAAAAACCCATAAAACAAAGACAGTGAAAGAGAGAGAAATTCATACAAAATCCATTCAGGGGCTCTGATGCAACCTGGATTGACCATATCTAGACCCACAGCTGGATGAGACCTAAGGCTGGACACTCTTGGGGCTGAGAGGATTGGTGAGGTTGGGTGAGCAAACGCAGACCCTTTAAAGTAATACTGCGTGGTACCCATCCCATGGGTCCCAAATCTCCAGGTTCAAGGGCATCTTCCCACATCGAAAACATGCCTGGGAAACCCAGAAGATGGTACACCGCGTGATCGGGAAAGGTTTCTAAAACGCACCTCATTTCTCCTCTCCTTGTGCTCGGGTTCGCCATTCCAGCCGCTTTACTAACAATCTCCCTACGTGGAGAATCAGCACCGTTAACCTCCTGTTTCGTACAGGTTGCAATTTGTCCTGAGGATGAACGGGAAGAGGGGGAACCAATGAGAGACTAGCTCTAGCTGTTGGGACAGGCACAGGTCACTCTATTTTTCCGTCAGGAAGAAGAATGAACCACAGGCTCAGCCTGCACCCCCGGAACCAGAATAGGGTCTGAAGCAATCCTGCGCTTTTGCGGCCAGCTCCCAAAAAAGCGAGTTGACAAATGGAGCTCAGGGGCACTGCAATTCACAAACCTGCAGAGTTATAAATGATAACTCTCGTCCACAAATATATTGAGGGAAGGCAACGAAGAGGATTTGAAAGCAAGGCAGAATTGCAGGAAACAGATTTCAGGAGGTAGATGCGACTCGCCTTTAAAGCACATGAAAAGCGGCAAAACGTCGACAATGATGCCCTTGGCCAAAAAGGGCGTATGCGTTTTTTCCTGAATATATTCAGGAAAAAACGCATACGCCCTTTTTGGCCAACCAAGCAAGCCGGAAAGGCCAATCAGCACTACAAAGAAGTCTCGCTTGCCATCGGTCAAAAGGGCCATGCTGAAAAAAGTGTAAAAACCAGAAATGCAGGACAGGCCAGGGAGACGTGGGAGCCTTGCTACGCTGATGGGCGGGATGTTAATTGCCAACAGCCACTCTGGAGAAGTGTACGGTGTGTCCTGAAACATGTAATAAACACAGCTTAGAGAGCATAGGGCACTTCCACTCATGGGCGTATACATTGGGAAAACTGAAAATCCACAAGACACAGGCACCCCGAAGTGTAGGGCTGCTCTGTTTACAAGAACCTCCACTTCGGTACACCTTAAATAGCCCAGGATAGAGAAAAATGGATAAAGAAGTTGTGGTACTTATGCACAATGGAATATCACTCAGCCATGTAATCAATGTCATAAGGCGAGTAGCAGCCAGTATGATGAGTGGATTGAGGTACGATGACTCTAAGTGAAATAAGTCACACAGAAAAAGACACTTATCCTAAGATATCACTTATAGAGGGAATGATAAAATAGCTACCCTTGAACTGAATTACAAGACAGAACAGAGTCACACGTTTAGAAAACACACTATGGCTGCTTAACGGGAAAGGTCCGGTGGGGTGATGCATAAAACAAGGGTTTGAAATCAGCTCAGATACCGTTCCATAAGCCAAATATGTAATGGACAAGACGTACACCCTGCTCAGTGAAATGGACTCAACACCACCTATTCACCGCACAAGAATATATCTGACTAGTAAGAATCTTAAAACCTATGTATTGATATCTCTCTGGAAGTGAATCAAGAGGGTGTAAAGCGGCATAAACACAGCAGTGAAAAGCAGCTAAGCCCCATTATCAAAATAAATTACTTGAAAAAAACCCATAAAACAAAGACAGTGAAAGAGAGAGAAATTCATACAAAATCCATTCAGGGGCTCTGATGCAACCTGGATTGACCATATCTAGACCCACAGCTGGATGAGACCTAAGGCTGGACACTCTTGGGGCTGAGAGGATTGGTGAGGTTGGGTGAGCAAACGCAGACCCTTTAAAGTAATACTGCGTGGTACCCATCCCATGGGTCCCAAATCTCCAGGTTCAAGGGCATCTTCCCACATCGAAAACATGCCTGGGAAACCCAGAAGATGGTACACCGCGTGATCGGGAAAGGTTTCTAAAACGCACCTCATTTCTCCTCTCCTTGTGCTCGGGTTCGCCATTCCAGCCGCTTTACTAACAATCTCCCTACGTGGAGAATCAGCACCGTTAACCTCCTGTTTCGTACAGGTTGCAATTTGTCCTGAGGATGAACGGGAAGAGGGGGAACCAATGAGAGACTAGCTCTAGCTGTTGGGACAGGCACAGGTCACTCTATTTTTCCGTCAGGAAGAAGAATGAACCACAGGCTCAGCCTGCACCCCCGGAACCAGAATAGGGTCTGAAGCAATCCTGCGCTTTTGCGGCCAGCTCCCAAAAAAGCGAGTTGACAAATGGAGCTCAGGGGCACTGCAATTCACAAACCTGCAGAGTTATAAATGATAACTCTGGTCCACAAATATATTGAGGGAAGGCAACGAAGAGGATTTGAAAGCAAGGCAGAATTGCAGGAAACAGATTTCAGGAGGTAGATGCGACTCGCCTTTAAAGCACATGAAAAGCGGCAAAACGTCGACAATGATGCCCTTGGCCAAAAAGGGCGTATGCGTTTTTTCCTGAATATATTCAGGAAAAAACGCATACGCCCTTTTTGGCCAACCAAGCAAGCCGGAAAGGCCAATCAGCACTACAAAGAAGTCTCGCTTGCCATCGGTCAAAAGGGCCATGCTGAAAAAAGTGTAAAAACCAGAAATGCAGGACAGGCCCGGGAGACGTGGGAGCCTTGCTACGCTGATGGGCGGGATGTTAATTGCCAACAGCCACTCTGGAGAAGTGTACGGCGTGTCCTGAAACATGTAATAAACACAGCTTAGAGAGCATAGGGCACTTCCACTCATGGGCGTATACATTGGGAAAACTGAAAATCCACAAGACACAGGCACCCCGAAGTGTAGGGCTGCTCTGTTTACAAGAACCTCCACTTCGGTACACCTTAAATAGCCCAGGATAGAGAAAAATGGATAAAGAAGTTGTGGTACTTATGCACAATGGAATATCACTCAGCCATGTAATCAATGTCATAAGGCGAGTAGCAGCCAGTATGATGAGTGGATTGAGGTACGATGACTCTAAGTGAAATAAGTCACACAGAAAAAGACACTTATCCTAAGATATCACTTATAGAGGGAATGATAAAATAGCTACCCTTGAACTGAATTACAAGACAGAACAGAGTCACACGTTTAGAAAACACACTATGGCTGCTTAACGGGAAAGGTCCGGTGGGGTGATGCATAAAACAAGGGTTTGAAATTAGCTCAGATACCGTTCCATAAGCCAAATATGTAATGGACAAGACGTACACCCTGCTCAGTGAAATGGACTCAACACCACCTATTCACCGCACAAGAATATATCTGACTAGTAAGAATCTTAAAACCTATGTATTGATATCTCTCTGGAAGTGAATCAAGAGGGTGTAAAGCGGCATAAACACAGCAGTGAAAAGCAGCTAAGCCCCATTATCAAAATAAATTACTTGAAATAAACCCATAAAACAAAGACAGTGAAAGAGAGAGAAATTCTTACAAAATCCATTCAGGGGCTCTGATGCAACCTGGATTGACCATATCTAGACCCACAGCTGGATGAGACCTAAGGCTGGACACTCTTGGGGCTGAGAGGATTGGTGAGGTTGGGTGAGCAAACGCAGACCCTTTAAAGTAATACTGCGTGGTACCCATCCCATGGGTCCCAAATCTCCAGGTTCAAGGGCATCTTCCCACATCGAAAACATGCCTGGGAAACCCAGAAGATGGTACACCGCGTGATCGGGAAAGGTTTCTAAAACGCACCTCATTTCTCCTCTCCTTGTGCTCGGGTTCGCCATTCCAGCCGCTTTACTAACAATCTCCCTACGTGGAGAATCAGCACCGTTAACCTCCTGTTTCGTACAGGTTGCAATTTGTCCTGAGGATGAACGGGAAGAGGGGGAACCAATGAGAGACTAGCTCTAGCTGTTGGGACAGGCACAGGTCACTCTATTTTTCCGTCAGGAAGAAGAATGAACCACAGGCTCAGCCTGCACCCCCGGAACCAGAATAGGGTCTGAAGCAATCCTGCGCTTTTGCGGCCAGCTCCCAAAAAAGCGAGTTGACAAATGGAGCTCAGGGGCACTGCAATTCACAGACCTGCAGAGTTATAAATGATAACTCTCGTCCACAAATATATTGAGGGAAGGCAACGAAGAGGATTTGAAAGCAAGGCAGAATTGCAGGAAACAGATTTCAGGAGGTAGATGCGACTCGCCTTTAAAGCACATGAAAAGCGGCAAAACGTCGACAATGATGCCCTTGGCCAAAAAGGGCGTATGCGTTTTTTCCTGAATATATTCAGGAAAAAACGCATACGCCCTTTTTGGCCAACCAAGCAAGCCGGAAAGGCCAATCAGCACTACAAAGAAGTCTCGCTTGCCATCGGTCAAAAGGGCCATGCTGAAAAAAGTGTAAAAACCAGAAATGCAGGACAGGCCAGGGAGACGTGGGAGCCTTGCTACGCTGATGGGCGGGATGTTAATTGCCAACAGCCACTCTGGAGAAGTGTACGGTGTGTCCTGAAACATGTAATAAACACAGCTTAGAGAGCATAGGGCACTTCCACTCATGGGCGTATACATTGGGAAAACTGAAAATCCACAAGACACAGGCACCCCGAAGTGTAGGGCTGCTCTGTTTACAAGAACCTCCACTTCGGTACACCTTAAATAGCCCAGGATAGAGAAAAATGGATAAAGAAGTTGTGGTACTTATGCACAATGGAATATCACTCAGCCATGTAATCAATGTCATAAGGCGAGTAGCAGCCAGTATGATGAGTGGATTGAGGTACGATGACTCTAAGTGAAATAAGTCACACAGAAAAAGACACTTATCCTAAGATATCACTTATAGAGGGAATGATAAAATAGCTACCCTTGAACTGAATTACAAGACAGAACAGAGTCACACGTTTAGCAAACACACTATGGCTGCTTAACGGGAAAGGTCCGGTGGGGTGATGCATAAAACAAGGGTTTGAAATTAGCTCAGATACCGTTCCATAAGCCAAATATGTAATGGACAAGACGTACACCCTGCTCAGTGAAATGGACTCAACACCACCTATTCACCGCACAAGAATATATCTGACTAGTAAGAATCTTAAAACCTATGTATTGATATCTCTCTGGAAGTGAATCAAGAGGGTGTAAAGCGGCATAAACACAGCAGTGAAAAGCAGCTAAGCCCCATTATCAAAATAAATTACTTGAAAAAAACCCATAAAACAAAGACAGTGAAAGAGAGAGAAATTCATACAAAATCCATTCAGGGGCTCTGATGCAACCTGGATTGACCATATCTAGACCCACAGCTGGATGAGACCTAAGGCTGGACACTCTTGGGGCTGAGAGGATTGGTGAGGTTGGGTGAGCAAACGCAGACCCTTTAAAGTAATACTGCGTGGTACCCATCCCATGGGTCCCAAATCTCCAGGTTCAAGGGCATCTTCCCACATCGAAAACATGCCTGGGAAACCCAGAAGATGGTACACCGCGTGATCGGGAAAGGTTTCTAAAACGCACCTCATTTCTCCTCTCCTTGTGCTCGGGTTCGCCATTCCAGCCGCTTTACTAACAATCTCCCTACGTGGAGAATCAGCACCGTTAACCTCCTGTTTCGTACAGGTTGCAATTTGTCCTGAGGATGAACGGGAAGAGGGGGAACCAATGAGAGACTAGCTCTAGCTGTTGGGACAGGCACAGGTCACTCTATTTTTCCGTCAGGAAGAAGAATGAACCACAGGCTCAGCCTGCACCCCCGGAACCAGAATAGGGTCTGAAGCAATCCTGCGCTTTTGCGGCCAGCTCCCAAAAAAGCGAGTTGACAAATGGAGCTCAGGGGCACTGCAATTCACAGACCTGCAGAGTTATAAATGATAACTCTCGTCCACAAATATATTGAGGGAAGGCAACGAAGAGGATTTGAAAGCAAGGCAGAATTGCAGGAAACAGATTTCAGGAGGTAGATGCGACTCGCCTTTAAAGCACATGAAAAGCGGCAAAACGTCGACAATGATGCCCTTGGCCAAAAAGGGCGTATGCGTTTTTTCCTGAATATATTCAGGAAAAAACGCATACGCCCTTTTTGGCCAACCAAGCAAGCCGGAAAGGCCAATCAGCACTACAAAGAAGTCTCGCTTGCCATCGGTCAAAAGGGCCATGCTGAAAAAAGTGTAAAAACCAGAAATGCAGGACAGGCCAGGGAGACGTGGGAGCCTTGCTACGCTGATGGGCGGGATGTTAATTGCCAACAGCCACTCTGGAGAAGTGTACGGCGTGTCCTGAAACATGTAATAAACACAGCTTAGAGAGCATAGGGCACTTCCACTCATGGGCGTATACATTGGGAAAACTGAAAATCCACAAGACACAGGCACCCCGAAGTGTAGGGCTGCTCTGTTTACAAGAACCTCCACTTCGGTACACCTTAAATAGCCCAGGATAGAGAAAAATGGATAAAGAAGTTGTGGTACTTATGCACAATGGAATATCACTCAGCCATGTAATCAATGTCATAAGGCGAGTAGCAGCCAGTATGATGAGTGGATTGAGGTACGATGACTCTAAGTGAAATAAGTCACACAGAAAAAGACACTTATCCTAAGATATCACTTATAGAGGGAATGATAAAATAGCTACCCTTGAACTGAATTACAAGACAGAACAGAGTCACACGTTTAGAAAACACACTATGGCTGCTTAACGGGAAAGGTCCGGTGGGGTGATGCATAAAACAAGGGTTTGAAATCAGCTCAGATACCGTTCCATAAGCCAAATATGTAATGGACAAGACGTACACCCTGCTCAGTGAAATGGACTCAACACCACCTATTCACCGCACAAGAATATATCTGACTAGTAAGAATCTTAAAACCTATGTATTGATATCTCTCTGGAAGTGAATCAAGAGGGTGTAAAGCGGCATAAACACAGCAGTGAAAAGCAGCTAAGCCCCATTATCAAAATAAATTACTTGAAATAAACCCATAAAACAAAGACAGTGAAAGAGAGAGAAATTCTTACAAAATCCATTCAGGGGCTCTGATGCAACCTGGATTGACCATATCTAGACCCACAGCTGGATGAGACCTAAGGCTGGACACTCTTGGGGCTGAGAGGATTGGTGAGGTTGGGTGAGCAAACGCAGACCCTTTAAAGTAATACTGCGTGGTACCCATCCCATGGGTCCCAAATCTCCAGGTTCAAGGGCATCTTCCCACATCGAAAACATGCCTGGGAAACCCAGAAGATGGTACACCGCGTGATCGGGAAAGGTTTCTAAAACGCACCTCATTTCTCCTCTCCTTGTGCTCGGGTTCGCCATTCCAGCCGCTTTACTAACAATCTCCCTACGTGGAGAATCAGCACCGTTAACCTCCTGTTTCGTACAGGTTGCAATTTGTCCTGAGGATGAACGGGAAGAGGGGGAACCAATGAGAGACTAGCTCTAGCTGTTGGGACAGGCACAGGTCACTCTATTTTTCCGTCAGGAAGAAGAATGAACCACAGGCTCAGCCTGCACCCCCGGAACCAGAATAGGGTCTGAAGCAATCCTGCGCTTTTGCGGCCAGCTCCCAAAAAAGCGAGTTGACAAATGGAGCTCAGGGGCACTGCAATTCACAAACCTGCAGAGTTATAAATGATAACTCTGGTCCACAAATATATTGAGGGAAGGCAACGAAGAGGATTTGAAAGCAAGGCAGAATTGCAGGAAACAGATTTCAGGAGGTAGATGCGACTCGCCTTTAAAGCACATGAAAAGCGGCAAAACGTCGACAATGATGCCCTTGGCCAAAAAGGGCGTATGCGTTTTTTCCTGAATATATTCAGGAAAAAACGCATACGCCCTTTTTGGCCAACCAAGCAAGCCGGAAAGGCCAATCAGCACTACAAAGAAGTCTCGCTTGCCATCGGTCAAAAGGGCCATGCTGAAAAAAGTGTAAAAACCAGAAATGCAGGACAGGCCAGGGAGACGTGGGAGCCTTGCTACGCTGATGGGCGGGATGTTAATTGCCAACAGCCACTCTGGAGAAGTGTACGGCGTGTCCTGAAACATGTAATAAACACAGCTTAGAGAGCATAGGGCACTTCCACTCATGGGCGTATACATTGGGAAAACTGAAAATCCACAAGACACAGGCACCCCGAAGTGTAGGGCTGCTCTGTTTACAAGAACCTCCACTTCGGTACACCTTAAATAGCCCAGGATAGAGAAAAATGGATAAAGAAGTTGTGGTACTTATGCACAATGGAATATCACTCAGCCATGTAATCAATGTCATAAGGCGAGTAGCAGCCAGTATGATGAGTGGATTGAGGTACGATGACTCTAAGTGAAATAAGTCACACAGAAAAAGACACTTATCCTAAGATATCACTTATAGAGGGAATGATAAAATAGCTACCCTTGAACTGAATTACAAGACAGAACAGAGTCACACGTTTAGAAAACACACTATGGCTGCTTAACGGGAAAGGTCCGGTGGGGTGATGCATAAAACAAGGGTTTGAAATTAGCTCAGATACCGTTCCATAAGCCAAATATGTAATGGACAAGACGTACACCCTGCTCAGTGAAATGGACTCAACACCACCTATTCACCGCACAAGAATATATCTGACTAGTAAGAATCTTAAAACCTATGTATTGATATCTCTCTGGAAGTGAATCAAGAGGGTGTAAAGCGGCATAAACACAGCAGTGAAAAGCAGCTAAGCCCCATTATCAAAATAAATTACTTGAAAAAAACCCATAAAACAAAGACAGTGAAAGAGAGAGAAATTCATACAAAATCCATTCAGGGGCTCTGATGCAACCTGGATTGACCATATCTAGACCCACAGCTGGATGAGACCTAAGGCTGGACACTCTTGGGGCTGAGAGGATTGGTGAGGTTGGGTGAGCAAACGCAGACCCTTTAAAGTAATACTGCGTGGTACCCATCCCATGGGTCCCAAATCTCCAGGTTCAAGGGCATCTTCCCACATCGAAAACATGCCTGGGAAACCCAGAAGATGGTACACCGCGTGATCGGGAAAGGTTTCTAAAACGCACCTCATTTCTCCTCTCCTTGTGCTCGGGTTCGCCATTCCAGCCGCTTTACTAACAATCTCCCTACGTGGAGAATCAGCACCGTTAACCTCCTGTTTCGTACAGGTTGCAATTTGTCCTGAGGATGAACGGGAAGAGGGGGAACCAATGAGAGACTAGCTCTAGCTGTTGGGACAGGCACAGGTCACTCTATTTTTCCGTCAGGAAGAAGAATGAACCACAGGCTCAGCCTGCACCCCCGGAACCAGAATAGGGTCTGAAGCAATCCTGCGCTTTTGCGGCCAGCTCCCAAAAAAGCGAGTTGACAAATGGAGCTCAGGGGCACTGCAATTCACAGACCTGCAGAGTTATAAATGATAACTCTCGTCCACAAATATATTGAGGGAAGGCAACGAAGAGGATTTGAAAGCAAGGCAGAATTGCAGGAAACAGATTTCAGGAGGTAGATGCGACTCGCCTTTAAAGCACATGAAAAGCGGCAAAACGTCGACAATGATGCCCTTGGCCAAAAAGGGCGTATGCGTTTTTTCCTGAATATATTCAGGAAAAAACGCATACGCCCTTTTTGGCCAACCAAGCAAGCCGGAAAGGCCAATCAGCACTACAAAGAAGTCTCGCTTGCCATCGGTCAAAAGGGCCATGCTGAAAAAAGTGTAAAAACCAGAAATGCAGGACAGGCCAGGGAGACGTGGGAGCCTTGCTACGCTGATGGGCGGGATGTTAATTGCCAACAGCCACTCTGGAGAAGTGTACGGCGTGTCCTGAAACATGTAATAAACACAGCTTAGAGAGCATAGGGCACTTCCACTCATGGGCGTATACATTGGGAAAACTGAAAATCCACAAGACACAGGCACCCCGAAGTGTAGGGCTGCTCTGTTTACAAGAACCTCCACTTCGGTACACCTTAAATAGCCCAGGATAGAGAAAAATGGATAAAGAAGTTGTGGTACTTATGCACAATGGAATATCACTCAGCCATGAAATCAATGTCATAAGGCGAGTAGCAGCCAGTATGATGAGTGGATTGAGGTACGATGACTCTAAGTGAAATAAGTCACACAGAAAAAGACACTTATCCTAAGATATCACTTATAGAGGGAATGATAAAATAGCTACCCTTGAACTGAATTACAAGACAGAACAGAGTCACCCGTTTAGAAAACACACTATGGCTGCTTAACGGGAAAGGTCCGGTGGGGTGATGCATAAAACAAGGGTTTGAAATTAGCTCAGATACCGTTCCATAAGCCAAATATGTAATGGACAAGACGTACACCCTGCTCAGTGAAATGGACTCAACACCACCTATTCACCGCACAAGAATATATCTGACTAGTAAGAATCTTAAAACCTATGTATTGATATCTCTCTGGAAGTGAATCAAGAGGGTGTAAAGCGGCATAAACACAGCAGTGAAAAGCAGCTAAGCCCCATTATCAAAATAAATTACTTGAAAAAAACCCATAAAACAAAGACAGTGAAAGAGAGAGAAATTCATACAAAATCCATTCAGGGGCTCTGATGCAACCTGGATTGACCATATCTAGACCCACAGCTGGATGAGACCTAAGGCTGGACACTCTTGGGGCTGAGAGGATTGGTGAGGTTGGGTGAGCAAACGCAGACCCTTTAAAGTAATACTGCGTGGTACCCATCCCATGGGTCCCAAATCTCCAGGTTCAAGGGCATCTTCCCACATCGAAAACATGCCTGGGAAACCCAGAAGATGGTACACCGCGTGATCGGGAAAGGTTTCTAAAACGCACCTCATTTCTCCTCTCCTTGTGCTCGGGTTCGCCATTCCAGCCGCTTTACTAACAATCTCCCTACGTGGAGAATCAGCACCGTTAACCTCCTGTTTCGTACAGGTTGCAATTTGTCCTGAGGATGAACGGGAAGAGGGGGAACCAATGAGAGACTAGCTCTAGCTGTTGGGACAGGCACAGGTCACTCTATTTTTCCGTCAGGAAGAAGAATGAACCACAGGCTCAGCCTGCACCCCCGGAACCAGAATAGGGTCTGAAGCAATCCTGCGCTTTTGCGGCCAGCTCCCAAAAAAGCGAGTTGACAAATGGAGCTCAGGGGCACTGCAATTCACAGACCTGCAGAGTTATAAATGATAACTCTCGTCCACAAATATATTGAGGGAAGGCAACGAAGAGGATTTGAAAGCAAGGCAGAATTGCAGGAAACAGATTTCAGGAGGTAGATGCGACTCGCCTTTAAAGCACATGAAAAGCGGCAAAACGTCGACAATGATGCCCTTGGCCAAAAAGGGCGTATGCGTTTTTTCCTGAATATATTCAGGAAAAAACGCATACGCCCTTTTTGGCCAACCAAGCAAGCCGGAAAGGCCAATCAGCACTACAAAGAAGTCTCGCTTGCCATCGGTCAAAAGGGCCATGCTGAAAAAAGTGTAAAAACCAGAAATGCAGGACAGGCCAGGGAGACGTGGGAGCCTTGCTACGCTGATGGGCGGGATGTTAATTGCCAACAGCCACTCTGGAGAAGTGTACGGCGTGTCCTGAAACATGTAATAAACACAGCTTAGAGAGCATAGGGCACTTCCACTCATGGGCGTATACATTGGGAAAACTGAAAATCCACAAGACACAGGCACCCCGAAGTGTAGGGCTGCTCTGTTTACAAGAACCTCCACTTCGGTACACCTTAAATAGCCCAGGATAGAGAAAAATGGATAAAGAAGTTGTGGTACTTATGCACAATGGAATATCACTCAGCCATGTAATCAATGTCATAAGGCGAGTAGCAGCCAGTATGATGAGTGGATTGAGGTACGATGACTCTAAGTGAAATAAGTCACACAGAAAAAGACACTTATCCTAAGATATCACTTATAGAGGGAATGATAAAATAGCTACCCTTGAACTGAATTACAAGACAGAACAGAGTCACACGTTTAGAAAACACACTATGGCTGCTTAACGGGAAAGGTCCGGTGGGGTGATGCATAAAACAAGGGTTTGAAATCAGCTCAGATACCGTTCCATAAGCCAAATATGTAATGGACAAGACGTACACCCTGCTCAGTGAAATGGACTCAACACCACCTATTCACCGCACAAGAATATATCTGACTAGTAAGAATCTTAAAACCTATGTATTGATATCTCTCTGGAAGTGAATCAAGAGGGTGTAAAGCGGCATAAACACAGCAGTGAAAAGCAGCTAAGCCCCATTATCAAAATAAATTACTTGAAATAAACCCATAAAACAAAGACAGTGAAAGAGAGAGAAATTCTTACAAAATCCATTCAGGGGCTCTGATGCAACCTGGATTGACCATATCTAGACCCACAGCTGGATGAGACCTAAGGCTGGACACTCTTGGGGCTGAGAGGATTGGTGAGGTTGGGTGAGCAAACGCAGACCCTTTAAAGTAATACTGCGTGGTACCCATCCCATGGGTCCCAAATCTCCAGGTTCAAGGGCATCTTCCCACATCGAAAACATGCCTGGGAAACCCAGAAGATGGTACACCGCGTGATCGGGAAAGGTTTCTAAAACGCACCTCATTTCTCCTCTCCTTGTGCTCGGGTTCGCCATTCCAGCCGCTTTACTAACAATCTCCCTACGTGGAGAATCAGCACCGTTAACCTCCTGTTTCGTACAGGTTGCAATTTGTCCTGAGGATGAACGGGAAGAGGGGGAACCAATGAGAGACTAGCTCTAGCTGTTGGGACAGGCACAGGTCACTCTATTTTTCCGTCAGGAAGAAGAATGAACCACAGGCTCAGCCTGCACCCCCGGAACCAGAATAGGGTCTGAAGCAATCCTGCGCTTTTGCGGCCAGCTCCCAAAAAAGCGAGTTGACAAATGGAGCTCAGGGGCACTGCAATTCACAAACCTGCAGAGTTATAAATGATAACTCTGGTCCACAAATATATTGAGGGAAGGCAACGAAGAGGATTTGAAAGCAAGGCAGAATTGCAGGAAACAGATTTCAGGAGGTAGATGCGACTCGCCTTTAAAGCACATGAAAAGCGGCAAAACGTCGACAATGATGCCCTTGGCCAAAAAGGGCGTATGCGTTTTTTCCTGAATATATTCAGGAAAAAACGCATACGCCCTTTTTGGCCAACCAAGCAAGCCGGAAAGGCCAATCAGCACTACAAAGAAGTCTCGCTTGCCATCGGTCAAAAGGGCCATGCTGAAAAAAGTGTAAAAACCAGAAATGCAGGACAGGCCAGGGAGACGTGGGAGCCTTGCTACGCTGATGGGCGGGATGTTAATTGCCAACAGCCACTCTGGAGAAGTGTACGGCGTGTCCTGAAACATGTAATAAACACAGCTTAGAGAGCATAGGGCACTTCCACTCATGGGCGTATACATTGGGAAAACTGAAAATCCACAAGACACAGGCACCCCGAAGTGTAGGGCTGCTCTGTTTACAAGAACCTCCACTTCGGTACACCTTAAATAGCCCAGGATAGAGAAAAATGGATAAAGAAGTTGTGGTACTTATGCACAATGGAATATCACTCAGCCATGTAATCAATGTCATAAGGCGAGTAGCAGCCAGTATGATGAGTGGATTGAGGTACGATGACTCTAAGTGAAATAAGTCACACAGAAAAAGACACTTATCCTAAGATATCACTTATAGAGGGAATGATAAAATAGCTACCCTTGAACTGAATTACAAGACAGAACAGAGTCACACGTTTAGAAAACACACTATGGCTGCTTAACGGGAAAGGTCCGGTGGGGTGATGCATAAAACAAGGGTTTGAAATTAGCTCAGATACCGTTCCATAAGCCAAATATGTAATGGACAAGACGTACACCCTGCTCAGTGAAATGGACTCAACACCACCTATTCACCGCACAAGAATATATCTGACTAGTAAGAATCTTAAAACCTATGTATTGATATCTCTCTGGAAGTGAATCAAGAGGGTGTAAAGCGGCATAAACACAGCAGTGAAAAGCAGCTAAGCCCCATTATCAAAATAAATTACTTGAAAAAAACCCATAAAACAAAGACAGTGAAAGAGAGAGAAATTCATACAAAATCCATTCAGGGGCTCTGATGCAACCTGGATTGACCATATCTAGACCCACAGCTGGATGAGACCTAAGGCTGGACACTCTTGGGGCTGAGAGGATTGGTGAGGTTGGGTGAGCAAACGCAGACCCTTTAAAGTAATACTGCGTGGTACCCATCCCATGGGTCCCAAATCTCCAGGTTCAAGGGCATCTTCCCACATCGAAAACATGCCTGGGAAACCCAGAAGATGGTACACCGCGTGATCGGGAAAGGTTTCTAAAACGCACCTCATTTCTCCTCTCCTTGTGCTCGGGTTCGCCATTCCAGCCGCTTTACTAACAATCTCCCTACGTGGAGAATCAGCACCGTTAACCTCCTGTTTCGTACAGGTTGCAATTTGTCCTGAGGATGAACGGGAAGAGGGGGAACCAATGAGAGACTAGCTCTAGCTGTTGGGACAGGCACAGGTCACTCTATTTTTCCGTCAGGAAGAAGAATGAACCACAGGCTCAGCCTGCACCCCCGGAACCAGAATAGGGTCTGAAGCAATCCTGCGCTTTTGCGGCCAGCTCCCAAAAAAGCGAGTTGACAAATGGAGCTCAGGGGCACTGCAATTCACAGACCTGCAGAGTTATAAATGATAACTCTCGTCCACAAATATATTGAGGGAAGGCAACGAAGAGGATTTGAAAGCAAGGCAGAATTGCAGGAAACAGATTTCAGGAGGTAGATGCGACTCGCCTTTAAAGCACATGAAAAGCGGCAAAACGTCGACAATGATGCCCTTGGCCAAAAAGGGCGTATGCGTTTTTTCCTGAATATATTCAGGAAAAAACGCATACGCCCTTTTTGGCCAACCAAGCAAGCCGGAAAGGCCAATCAGCACTACAAAGAAGTCTCGCTTGCCATCGGTCAAAAGGGCCATGCTGAAAAAAGTGTAAAAACCAGAAATGCAGGACAGGCCAGGGAGACGTGGGAGCCTTGCTACGCTGATGGGCGGGATGTTAATTGCCAACAGCCACTCTGGAGAAGTGTACGGCGTGTCCTGAAACATGTAATAAACACAGCTTAGAGAGCATAGGGCACTTCCACTCATGGGCGTATACATTGGGAAAACTGAAAATCCACAAGACACAGGCACCCCGAAGTGTAGGGCTGCTCTGTTTACAAGAACCTCCACTTCGGTACACCTTAAATAGCCCAGGATAGAGAAAAATGGATAAAGAAGTTGTGGTACTTATGCACAATGGAATATCACTCAGCCATGTAATCAATGTCATAAGGCGAGTAGCAGCCAGTATGATGAGTGGATTGAGGTACGATGACTCTAAGTGAAATAAGTCACACAGAAAAAGACACTTATCCTAAGATATCACTTATAGAGGGAATGATAAAATAGCTACCCTTGAACTGAATTACAAGAGAGAACAGAGTCACACGTTTAGAAAACACACTATGGCTGCTTAACGGGAAAGGTCCGGTGGGGTGATGCATAAAACAAGGGTTTGAAATCAGCTCAGATACCGTTCCATAAGCCAAATATGTAATGGACAAGACGTACACCCTGCTCAGTGAAATGGACTCAACACCACCTATTCACCGCACAAGAATATATCTGACTAGTAAGAATCTTAAAACCTATGTATTGATATCTCTCTGGAAGTGAATCAAGAGGGTGTAAAGCGGCATAAACACAGCAGTGAAAAGCAGCTAAGCCCCATTATCAAAATAAATTACTTGAAATAAACCCATAAAACAAAGACAGTGAAAGAGAGAGAAATTCTTACAAAATCCATTCAGGGGCTCTGATGCAACCTGGATTGACCATATCTAGACCCACAGCTGGATGAGACCTAAGGCTGGACACTCTTGGGGCTGAGAGGATTGGTGAGGTTGGGTGAGCAAACGCAGACCCTTTAAAGTAATACTGCGTGGTACCCATCCCATGGGTCCCAAATCTCCAGGTTCAAGGGCATCTTCCCACATCGAAAACATGCCTGGGAAACCCAGAAGATGGTACACCGCGTGATCGGGAAAGGTTTCTAAAACGCACCTCATTTCTCCTCTCCTTGTGCTCGGGTTCGCCATTCCAGCCGCTTTACTAACAATCTCCCTACGTGGAGAATCAGCACCGTTAACCTCCTGTTTCGTACAGGTTGCAATTTGTCCTGAGGATGAACGGGAAGAGGGGGAACCAATGAGAGACTAGCTCTAGCTGTTGGGACAGGCACAGGTCACTCTATTTTTCCGTCAGGAAGAAGAATGAACCACAGGCTCAGCCTGCACCCCCGGAACCAGAATAGGGTCTGAAGCAATCCTGCGCTTTTGCGGCCAGCTCCCAAAAAAGCGAGTTGACAAATGGAGCTCAGGGGCACTGCAATTCACAGACCTGCAGAGTTATAAATGATAACTCTGGTCCACAAATATATTGAGGGAAGGCAACGAAGAGGATTTGAAAGCAAGGCAGAATTGCAGGAAACAGATTTCAGGAGGTAGATGCGACTCGCCTTTAAAGCACATGAAAAGCGGCAAAACGTCGACAATGATGCCCTTGGCCAAAAAGGGCGTATGCGTTTTTTCCTGAATATATTCAGGAAAAAACGCATACGCCCTTTTTGGCCAACCAAGCAAGCCGGAAAGGCCAATCAGCACTACAAAGAAGTCTCGCTTGCCATCGGTCAAAAGGGCCATGCTGAAAAAAGTGTAAAAACCAGAAATGCAGGACAGGCCAGGGAGACGTGGGAGCCTTGCTACGCTGATGGGCGGGATGTTAATTGCCAACAGCCACTCTGGAGAAGTGTACGGCGTGTCCTGAAACATGTAATAAACACAGCTTAGAGAGCATAGGGCACTTCCACTCATGGGCGTATACATTGGGAAAACTGAAAATCCACAAGACACAGGCACCCCGAAGTGTAGGGCTGCTCTGTTTACAAGAACCTCCACTTCGGTACACCTTAAATAGCCCAGGATAGAGAAAAATGGATAAAGAAGTTGTGGTACTTATGCACAATGGAATATCACTCAGCCATGTAATCAATGTCATAAGGCGAGTAGCAGCCAGTATGATGAGTGGATTGAGGTACGATGACTCTAAGTGAAATAAGTCACACAGAAAAAGACACTTATCCTAAGATATCACTTATAGAGGGAATGATAAAATAGCTACCCTTGAACTGAATTACAAGAGAGAACAGAGTCACACGTTTAGAAAACACACTATGGCTGCTTAACGGGAAAGGTCCGGTGGGGTGATGCATAAAACAAGGGTTTGAAATTAGCTCAGATACCGTTCCATAAGCCAAATATGTAATGGACAAGACGTACACCCTGCTCAGTGAAATGGACTCAACACCACCTATTCACCGCACAAGAATATATCTGACTAGTAAGAATCTTAAAACCTATGTATTGATATCTCTCTGGAAGTGAATCAAGAGGGTGTAAAGCGGCATAAACACAGCAGTGAAAAGCAGCTAAGCCCCATTATCAAAATAAATTACTTGAAAAAAACCCATAAAACAAAGACAGTGAAAGAGAGAGAAATTCATACAAAATCCATTCAGGGGCTCTGATGCAACCTGGATTGACCATATCTAGACCCACAGCTGGATGAGACCTAAGGCTGGACACTCTTGGGGCTGAGAGGATTGGTGAGGTTGGGTGAGCAAACGCAGACCCTTTAAAGTAATACTGCGTGGTACCCATCCCATGGGTCCCAAATCTCCAGGTTCAAGGGCATCTTCCCACATCGAAAACATGCCTGGGAAACCCAGAAGATGGTACACCGCGTGATCGGGAAAGGTTTCTAAAACGCACCTCATTTCTCCTCTCCTTGTGCTCGGGTTCGCCATTCCAGCCGCTTTACTAACAATCTCCCTACGTGGAGAATCAGCACCGTTAACCTCCTGTTTCGTACAGGTTGCAATTTGTCCTGAGGATGAACGGGAAGAGGGGGAACCAATGAGAGACTAGCTCTAGCTGTTGGGACAGGCACAGGTCACTCTATTTTTCCGTCAGGAAGAAGAATGAACCACAGGCTCAGCCTGCACCCCCGGAACCAGAATAGGGTCTGAAGCAATCCTGCGCTTTTGCGGCCAGCTCCCAAAAAAGCGAGTTGACAAATGGAGCTCAGGGGCACTGCAATTCACAAACCTGCAGAGTTATAAATGATAACTCTCGTCCACAAATATATTGAGGGAAGGCAACGAAGAGGATTTGAAAGCAAGGCAGAATTGCAGGAAACAGATTTCAGGAGGTAGATGCGACTCGCCTTTAAAGCACATGAAAAGCGGCAAAACGTCGACAATGATGCCCTTGGCCAAAAAGGGCGTATGCGTTTTTTCCTGAATATATTCAGGAAAAAACGCATACGCCCTTTTTGGCCAACCAAGCAAGCCGGAAAGGCCAATCAGCACTACAAAGAAGTCTCGCTTGCCATCGGTCAAAAGGGCCATGCTGAAAAAAGTGTAAAAACCAGAAATGCAGGACAGGCCAGGGAGACGTGGGAGCCTTGCTACGCTGATGGGCGGGATGTTAATTGCCAACAGCCACTCTGGAGAAGTGTACGGCGTGTCCTGAAACATGTAATAAACACAGCTTAGAGAGCATAGGGCACTTCCACTCATGGGCGTATACATTGGGAAAACTGAAAATCCACAAGACACAGGCACCCCGAAGTGTAGGGCTGCTCTGTTTACAAGAACCTCCACTTCGGTACACCTTAAATAGCCCAGGATAGAGAAAAATGGATAAAGAAGTTGTGGTACTTATGCACAATGGAATATCACTCAGCCATGAAATCAATGTCATAAGGCGAGTAGCAGCCAGTATGATGAGTGGATTGAGGTACGATGACTCTAAGTGAAATAAGTCACACAGAAAAAGACACTTATCCTAAGATATCACTTATAGAGGGAATGATAAAATAGCTACCCTTGAACTGAATTACAAGACAGAACAGAGTCACACGTTTAGAAAACACACTATGGCTGCTTAACGGGAAAGGTCCGGTGGGGTGATGCATAAAACAAGGGTTTGAAATTAGCTCAGATACCGTTCCATAAGCCAAATATGTAATGGACAAGACGTACACCCTGCTCAGTGAAATGGACTCAACACCACCTATTCACCGCACAAGAATATATCTGACTAGTAAGAATCTTAAAACCTATGTATTGATATCTCTCTGGAAGTGAATCAAGAGGGTGTAAAGCGGCATAAACACAGCAGTGAAAAGCAGCTAAGCCCCATTATCAAAATAAATTACTTGAAAAAAACCCATAAAACAAAGACAGTGAAAGAGAGAGAAATTCATACAAAATCCATTCAGGGGCTCTGATGCAACCTGGATTGACCATATCTAGACCCACAGCTGGATGAGACCTAAGGCTGGACACTCTTGGGGCTGAGAGGATTGGTGAGGTTGGGTGAGCAAACGCAGACCCTTTAAAGTAATACTGCGTGGTACCCATCCCATGGGTCCCAAATCTCCAGGTTCAAGGGCATCTTCCCACATCGAAAACATGCCTGGGAAACCCAGAAGATGGTACACCGCGTGATCGGGAAAGGTTTCTAAAACGCACCTCATTTCTCCTCTCCTTGTGCTCGGGTTCGCCATTCCAGCCGCTTTACTAACAATCTCCCTACGTGGAGAATCAGCACCGTTAACCTCCTGTTTCGTACAGGTTGCAATTTGTCCTGAGGATGAACGGGAAGAGGGGGAACCAATGAGAGACTAGCTCTAGCTGTTGGGACAGGCACAGGTCACTCTATTTTTCCGTCAGGAAGAAGAATGAACCACAGGCTCAGCCTGCACCCCCGGAACCAGAATAGGGTCTGAAGCAATCCTGCGCTTTTGCGGCCAGCTCCCAAAAAAGCGAGTTGACAAATGGAGCTCAGGGGCACTGCAATTCACAGACCTGCAGAGTTATAAATGATAACTCTCGTCCACAAATATATTGAGGGAAGGCAACGAAGAGGATTTGAAAGCAAGGCAGAATTGCAGGAAACAGATTTCAGGAGGTAGATGCGACTCGCCTTTAAAGCACATGAAAAGCGGCAAAACGTCGACAATGATGCCCTTGGCCAAAAAGGGCGTATGCGTTTTTTCCTGAATATATTCAGGAAAAAACGCATACGCCCTTTTTGGCCAACCAAGCAAGCCGGAAAGGCCAATCAGCACTACAAAGAAGTCTCGCTTGCCATCGGTCAAAAGGGCCATGCTGAAAAAAGTGTAAAAACCAGAAATGCAGGACAGGCCAGGGAGACGTGGGAGCCTTGCTACGCTGATGGGCGGGATGTTAATTGCCAACAGCCACTCTGGAGAAGTGTACGGTGTGTCCTGAAACATGTAATAAACACAGCTTAGAGAGCATAGGGCACTTCCACTCATGGGCGTATACATTGGGAAAACTGAAAATCCACAAGACACAGGCACCCCGAAGTGTAGGGCTGCTCTGTTTACAAGAACCTCCACTTCGGTACACCTTAAATAGCCCAGGATAGAGAAAAATGGATAAAGAAGTTGTGGTACTTATGCACAATGGAATATCACTCAGCCATGAAATCAATGTCATAAGGCGAGTAGCAGCCAGTATGATGAGTGGATTGAGGTACGATGACTCTAAGTGAAATAAGTCACACAGAAAAAGACACTTATCCTAAGATATCACTTATAGAGGGAATGATAAAATAGCTACCCTTGAACTGAATTACAAGACAGAACAGAGTCACACGTTTAGAAAACACACTATGGCTGCTTAACGGGAAAGGTCCGGTGGGGTGATGCATAAAACAAGGGTTTGAAATTAGCTCAGATACCGTTCCATAAGCCAAATATGTAATGGACAAGACGTACACCCTGCTCAGTGAAATGGACTCAACACCACCTATTCACCGCACAAGAATATATCTGACTAGTAAGAATCTTAAAACCTATGTATTGATATCTCTCTGGAAGTGAATCAAGAGGGTGTAAAGCGGCATAAACACAGCAGTGAAAAGCAGCTAAGCCCCATTATCAAAATAAATTACTTGAAAAAAACCCATAAAACAAAGACAGTGAAAGAGAGAGAAATTCATACAAAATCCATTCAGGGGCTCTGATGCAACCTGGATTGACCATATCTAGACCCACAGCTGGATGAGACCTAAGGCTGGACACTCTTGGGGCTGAGAGGATTGGTGAGGTTGGGTGAGCAAACGCAGACCCTTTAAAGTAATACTGCGTGGTACCCATCCCATGGGTCCCAAATCTCCAGGTTCAAGGGCATCTTCCCACATCGAAAACATGCCTGGGAAACCCAGAAGATGGTACACCGCGTGATCGGGAAAGGTTTCTAAAACGCACCTCATTTCTCCTCTCCTTGTGCTCGGGTTCGCCATTCCAGCCGCTTTACTAACAATCTCCCTACGTGGAGAATCAGCACCGTTAACCTCCTGTTTCGTACAGGTTGCAATTTGTCCTGAGGATGAACGGGAAGAGGGGGAACCAATGAGAGACTAGCTCTAGCTGTTGGGACAGGCACAGGTCACTCTATTTTTCCGTCAGGAAGAAGAATGAACCACAGGCTCAGCCTGCACCCCCGGAACCAGAATAGGGTCTGAAGCAATCCTGCGCTTTTGCGGCCAGCTCCCAAAAAAGCGAGTTGACAAATGGAGCTCAGGGGCACTGCAATTCACAGACCTGCAGAGTTATAAATGATAACTCTGGTCCACAAATATATTGAGGGAAGGCAACGAAGAGGATTTGAAAGCAAGGCAGAATTGCAGGAAACAGATTTCAGGAGGTAGATGCGACTCGCCTTTAAAGCACATGAAAAGCGGCAAAACGTCGACAATGATGCCCTTGGCCAAAAAGGGCGTATGCGTTTTTTCCTGAATATATTCAGGAAAAAACGCATACGCCCTTTTTGGCCAACCAAGCAAGCCGGAAAGGCCAATCAGCACTACAAAGAAGTCTCGCTTGCCATCGGTCAAAAGGGCCATGCTGAAAAAAGTGTAAAAACCAGAAATGCAGGACAGGCCAGGGAGACGTGGGAGCCTTGCTACGCTGATGGGCGGGATGTTAATTGCCAACAGCCACTCTGGAGAAGTGTACGGTGTGTCCTGAAACATGTAATAAACACAGCTTAGAGAGCATAGGGCACTTCCACTCATGGGCGTATACATTGGGAAAACTGAAAATCCACAAGACACAGGCACCCCGAAGTGTAGGGCTGCTCTGTTTACAAGAACCTCCACTTCGGTACACCTTAAATAGCCCAGGATAGAGAAAAATGGATAAAGAAGTTGTGGTACTTATGCACAATGGAATATCACTCAGCCATGAAATCAATGTCATAAGGCGAGTAGCAGCCAGTATGATGAGTGGATTGAGGTACGATGACTCTAAGTGAAATAAGTCACACAGAAAAAGACACTTATCCTAAGATATCACTTATAGAGGGAATGATAAAATAGCTACCCTTGAACTGAATTACAAGACAGAACAGAGTCACACGTTTAGAAAACACACTATGGCTGCTTAACGGGAAAGGTCCGGTGGGGTGATGCATAAAACAAGGGTTTGAAATTAGCTCAGATACCGTTCCATAAGCCAAATATGTAATGGACAAGACGTACACCCTGCTCAGTGAAATGGACTCAACACCACCTATTCACCGCACAAGAATATATCTGACTAGTAAGAATCTTAAAACCTATGTATTGATATCTCTCTGGAAGTGAATCAAGAGGGTGTAAAGCGGCATAAACACAGCAGTGAAAAGCAGCTAAGCCCCATTATCAAAATAAATTACTTGAAAAAAACCCATAAAACAAAGACAGTGAAAGAGAGAGAAATTCATACAAAATCCATTCAGGGGCTCTGATGCAACCTGGATTGACCATATCTAGACCCACAGCTGGATGAGACCTAAGGCTGGACACTCTTGGGGCTGAGAGGATTGGTGAGGTTGGGTGAGCAAACGCAGACCCTTTAAAGTAATACTGCGTGGTACCCATCCCATGGGTCCCAAATCTCCAGGTTCAAGGGCATCTTCCCACATCGAAAACATGCCTGGGAAACCCAGAAGATGGTACACCGCGTGATCGGGAAAGGTTTCTAAAACGCACCTCATTTCTCCTCTCCTTGTGCTCGGGTTCGCCATTCCAGCCGCTTTACTAACAATCTCCCTACGTGGAGAATCAGCACCGTTAACCTCCTGTTTCGTACAGGTTGCAATTTGTCCTGAGGATGAACGGGAAGAGGGGGAACCAATGAGAGACTAGCTCTAGCTGTTGGGACAGGCACAGGTCACTCTATTTTTCCGTCAGGAAGAAGAATGAACCACAGGCTCAGCCTGCACCCCCGGAACCAGAATAGGGTCTGAAGCAATCCTGCGCTTTTGCGGCCAGCTCCCAAAAAAGCGAGTTGACAAATGGAGCTCAGGGGCACTGCAATTCACAGACCTGCAGAGTTATAAATGATAACTCTCGTCCACAAATATATTGAGGGAAGGCAACGAAGAGGATTTGAAAGCAAGGCAGAATTGCAGGAAACAGATTTCAGGAGGT
Source organism: Eubalaena glacialis (assembly GCF_028564815.1). Lineage (NCBI taxonomy): Eukaryota > Metazoa > Chordata > Mammalia > Artiodactyla > Balaenidae > Eubalaena > Eubalaena glacialis. Next base: position 111,425 of record NW_026871379.1, on the reverse strand, counting down.
AGATGCGACTCGCCTTTAAAGCACATGAAAAGCGGCAAAACGTCGACAATGATGCCCTTGGCCAAAAAGGGCGTATGCGTTTTTTCCTGAATATATTCAGGAAAAAACGCATACGCCCTTTTTGGCCAACCAAGCAAGCCGGAAAGGCCAATCAGCACTACAAAGAAGTCTCGCTTGCCATCGGTCAAAAGGGCCATGCTGAAAAAAGTGTAAAAACCAGAAATGCAGGACAGGCCAGGGAGACGTGGGAGCCTTGCTACGCTGATGGGCGGGATGTTAATTGCCAACAGCCACTCTGGAGAAGTGTACGGCGTGTCCTGAAACATGTAATAAACACAGCTTAGAGAGCATAGGGCACTTCCACTCATGGGCGTATACATTGGGAAAACTGAAAATCCACAAGACACAGGCACCCCGAAGTGTAGGGCTGCTCTGTTTACAAGAACCTCCACTTCGGTACACCTTAAATAGCCCAGGATAGAGAAAAATGGATAAAGAAGTTGTGGTACTTATGCACAATGGAATATCACTCAGCCATGAAATCAATGTCATAAGGCGAGTAGCAGCCAGTATGATGAGTGGATTGAGGTACGATGACTCTAAGTGAAATAAGTCACACAGAAAAAGACACTTATCCTAAGATATCACTTATAGAGGGAATGATAAAATAGCTACCCTTGAACTGAATTACAAGACAGAACAGAGTCACACGTTTAGAAAACACACTATGGCTGCTTAACGGGAAAGGTCCGGTGGGGTGATGCATAAAACAAGGGTTTGAAATTAGCTCAGATACCGTTCCATAAGCCAAATATGTAATGGACAAGACGTACACCCTGCTCAGTGAAATGGACTCAACACCACCTATTCACCGCACAAGAATATATCTGACTAGTAAGAATCTTAAAACCTATGTATTGATATCTCTCTGGAAGTGAATCAAGAGGGTGTAAAGCGGCATAAACACAGCAGTGAAAAGCAGCTAAGCCCCATTATCAAAATAAATTACTTGAAAAAAACCCATAAAACAAAGACAGTGAAAGAGAGAGAAATTCATACAAAATCCATTCAGGGGCTCTGATGCAACCTGGATTGACCATATCTAGACCCACAGCTGGATGAGACCTAAGGCTGGACACTCTTGGGGCTGAGAGGATTGGTGAGGTTGGGTGAGCAAACGCAGACCCTTTAAAGTAATACTGCGTGGTACCCATCCCATGGGTCCCAAATCTCCAGGTTCAAGGGCATCTTCCCACATCGAAAACATGCCTGGGAAACCCAGAAGATGGTACACCGCGTGATCGGGAAAGGTTTCTAAAACGCACCTCATTTCTCCTCTCCTTGTGCTCGGGTTCGCCATTCCAGCCGCTTTACTAACAATCTCCCTACGTGGAGAATCAGCACCGTTAACCTCCTGTTTCGTACAGGTTGCAATTTGTCCTGAGGATGAACGGGAAGAGGGGGAACCAATGAGAGACTAGCTCTAGCTGTTGGGACAGGCACAGGTCACTCTATTTTTCCGTCAGGAAGAAGAATGAACCACAGGCTCAGCCTGCACCCCCGGAACCAGAATAGGGTCTGAAGCAATCCTGCGCTTTTGCGGCCAGCTCCCAAAAAAGCGAGTTGACAAATGGAGCTCAGGGGCACTGCAATTCACAGACCTGCAGAGTTATAAATGATAACTCTCGTCCACAAATATATTGAGGGAAGGCAACGAAGAGGATTTGAAAGCAAGGCAGAATTGCAGGAAACAGATTTCAGGAGGTAGATGCGACTCGCCTTTAAAGCACATGAAAAGCGGCAAAACGTCGACAATGATGCCCTTGGCCAAAAAGGGCGTATGCGTTTTTTCCTGAATATATTCAGGAAAAAACGCATACGCCCTTTTTGGCCAACCAAGCAAGCCGGAAAGGCCAATCAGCACTACAAAGAAGTCTCGCTTGCCATCGGTCAAAAGGGCCATGCTGAAAAAAGTGTAAAAACCAGAAATGCAGGACAGGCCAGGGAGACGTGGGAGCCTTGCTACGCTGATGGGCGGGATGTTAATTGCCAACAGCCACTCTGGAGAAGTGTACGGTGTGTCCTGAAACATGTAATAAACACAGCTTAGAGAGCATAGGGCACTTCCACTCATGGGCGTATACATTGGGAAAACTGAAAATCCACAAGACACAGGCACCCCGAAGTGTAGGGCTGCTCTGTTTACAAGAACCTCCACTTCGGTACACCTTAAATAGCCCAGGATAGAGAAAAATGGATAAAGAAGTTGTGGTACTTATGCACAATGGAATATCACTCAGCCATGTAATCAATGTCATAAGGCGAGTAGCAGCCAGTATGATGAGTGGATTGAGGTACGATGACTCTAAGTGAAATAAGTCACACAGAAAAAGACACTTATCCTAAGATATCACTTATAGAGGGAATGATAAAATAGCTACCCTTGAACTGAATTACAAGACAGAACAGAGTCACCCGTTTAGAAAACACACTATGGCTGCTTAACGGGAAAGGTCCGGTGGGGTGATGCATAAAACAAGGGTTTGAAATTAGCTCAGATACCGTTCCATAAGCCAAATATGTAATGGACAAGACGTACACCCTGCTCAGTGAAATGGACTCAACACCACCTATTCACCGCACAAGAATATATCTGACTAGTAAGAATCTTAAAACCTATGTATTGATATCTCTCTGGAAGTGAATCAAGAGGGTGTAAAGCGGCATAAACACAGCAGTGAAAAGCAGCTAAGCCCCATTATCAAAATAAATTACTTGAAAAAAACCCATAAAACAAAGACAGTGAAAGAGAGAGAAATTCATACAAAATCCATTCAGGGGCTCTGATGCAACCTGGATTGACCATATCTAGACCCACAGCTGGATGAGACCTAAGGCTGGACACTCTTGGGGCTGAGAGGATTGGTGAGGTTGGGTGAGCAAACGCAGACCCTTTAAAGTAATACTGCGTGGTACCCATCCCATGGGTCCCAAATCTCCAGGTTCAAGGGCATCTTCCCACATCGAAAACATGCCTGGGAAACCCAGAAGATGGTACACCGCGTGATCGGGAAAGGTTTCTAAAACGCACCTCATTTCTCCTCTCCTTGTGCTCGGGTTCGCCATTCCAGCCGCTTTACTAACAATCTCCCTACGTGGAGAATCAGCACCGTTAACCTCCTGTTTCGTACAGGTTGCAATTTGTCCTGAGGATGAACGGGAAGAGGGGGAACCAATGAGAGACTAGCTCTAGCTGTTGGGACAGGCACAGGTCACTCTATTTTTCCGTCAGGAAGAAGAATGAACCACAGGCTCAGCCTGCACCCCCGGAACCAGAATAGGGTCTGAAGCAATCCTGCGCTTTTGCGGCCAGCTCCCAAAAAAGCGAGTTGACAAATGGAGCTCAGGGGCACTGCAATTCACAGACCTGCAGAGTTATAAATGATAACTCTCGTCCACAAATATATTGAGGGAAGGCAACGAAGAGGATTTGAAAGCAAGGCAGAATTGCAGGAAACAGATTTCAGGAGGTAGATGCGACTCGCCTTTAAAGCACATGAAAAGCGGCAAAACGTCGACAATGATGCCCTTGGCCAAAAAGGGCGTATGCGTTTTTTCCTGAATATATTCAGGAAAAAACGCATACGCCCTTTTTGGCCAACCAAGCAAGCCGGAAAGGCCAATCAGCACTACAAAGAAGTCTCGCTTGCCATCGGTCAAAAGGGCCATGCTGAAAAAAGTGTAAAAACCAGAAATGCAGGACAGGCCAGGGAGACGTGGGAGCCTTGCTACGCTGATGGGCGGGATGTTAATTGCCAACAGCCACTCTGGAGAAGTGTACGGCGTGTCCTGAAACATGTAATAAACACAGCTTAGAGAGCATAGGGCACTTCCACTCATGGGCGTATACATTGGGAAAACTGAAAATCCACAAGACACAGGCACCCCGAAGTGTAGGGCTGCTCTGTTTACAAGAACCTCCACTTCGGTACACCTTAAATAGCCCAGGATAGAGAAAAATGGATAAAGAAGTTGTGGTACTTATGCACAATGGAATATCACTCAGCCATGTAATCAATGTCATAAGGCGAGTAGCAGCCAGTATGATGAGTGGATTGAGGTACGATGACTCTAAGTGAAATAAGTCACACAGAAAAAGACACTTATCCTAAGATATCACTTATAGAGGGAATGATAAAATAGCTACCCTTGAACTGAATTACAAGACAGAACAGAGTCACCCGTTTAGAAAACACACTATGGCTGCTTAACGGGAAAGGTCCGGTGGGGTGATGCATAAAACAAGGGTTTGAAATTAGCTCAGATACCGTTCCATAAGCCAAATATGTAATGGACAAGACGTACACCCTGCTCAGTGAAATGGACTCAACACCACCTATTCACCGCACAAGAATATATCTGACTAGTAAGAATCTTAAAACCTATGTATTGATATCTCTCTGGAAGTGAATCAAGAGGGTGTAAAGCGGCATAAACACAGCAGTGAAAAGCAGCTAAGCCCCATTATCAAAATAAATTACTTGAAAAAAACCCATAAAACAAAGACAGTGAAAGAGAGAGAAATTCATACAAAATCCATTCAGGGGCTCTGATGCAACCTGGATTGACCATATCTAGACCCACAGCTGGATGAGACCTAAGGCTGGACACTCTTGGGGCTGAGAGGATTGGTGAGGTTGGGTGAGCAAACGCAGACCCTTTAAAGTAATACTGCGTGGTACCCATCCCATGGGTCCCAAATCTCCAGGTTCAAGGGCATCTTCCCACATCGAAAACATGCCTGGGAAACCCAGAAGATGGTACACCGCGTGATCGGGAAAGGTTTCTAAAACGCACCTCATTTCTCCTCTCCTTGTGCTCGGGTTCGCCATTCCAGCCGCTTTACTAACAATCTCCCTACGTGGAGAATCAGCACCGTTAACCTCCTGTTTCGTACAGGTTGCAATTTGTCCTGAGGATGAACGGGAAGAGGGGGAACCAATGAGAGACTAGCTCTAGCTGTTGGGACAGGCACAGGTCACTCTATTTTTCCGTCAGGAAGAAGAATGAACCACAGGCTCAGCCTGCACCCCCGGAACCAGAATAGGGTCTGAAGCAATCCTGCGCTTTTGCGGCCAGCTCCCAAAAAAGCGAGTTGACAAATGGAGCTCAGGGGCACTGCAATTCACAGACCTGCAGAGTTATAAATGATAACTCTCGTCCACAAATATATTGAGGGAAGGCAACGAAGAGGATTTGAAAGCAAGGCAGAATTGCAGGAAACAGATTTCAGGAGGTAGATGCGACTCGCCTTTAAAGCACATGAAAAGCGGCAAAACGTCGACAATGATGCCCTTGGCCAAAAAGGGCGTATGCGTTTTTTCCTGAATATATTCAGGAAAAAACGCATACGCCCTTTTTGGCCAACCAAGCAAGCCGGAAAGGCCAATCAGCACTACAAAGAAGTCTCGCTTGCCATCGGTCAAAAGGGCCATGCTGAAAAAAGTGTAAAAACCAGAAATGCAGGACAGGCCAGGGAGACGTGGGAGCCTTGCTACGCTGATGGGCGGGATGTTAATTGCCAACAGCCACTCTGGAGAAGTGTACGGCGTGTCCTGAAACATGTAATAAACACAGCTTAGAGAGCATAGGGCACTTCCACTCATGGGCGTATACATTGGGAAAACTGAAAATCCACAAGACACAGGCACCCCGAAGTGTAGGGCTGCTCTGTTTACAAGAACCTCCACTTCGGTACACCTTAAATAGCCCAGGATAGAGAAAAATGGATAAAGAAGTTGTGGTACTTATGCACAATGGAATATCACTCAGCCATGTAATCAATGTCATAAGGCGAGTAGCAGCCAGTATGATGAGTGGATTGAGGTACGATGACTCTAAGTGAAATAAGTCACACAGAAAAAGACACTTATCCTAAGATATCACTTATAGAGGGAATGATAAAATAGCTACCCTTGAACTGAATTACAAGACAGAACAGAGTCACACGTTTAGAAAACACACTATGGCTGCTTAACGGGAAAGGTCCGGTGGGGTGATGCATAAAACAAGGGTTTGAAATTAGCTCAGATACCGTTCCATAAGCCAAATATGTAATGGACAAGACGTACACCCTGCTCAGTGAAATGGACTCAACACCACCTATTCACCGCACAAGAATATATCTGACTAGTAAGAATCTTAAAACCTATGTATTGATATCTCTCTGGAAGTGAATCAAGAGGGTGTAAAGCGGCATAAACACAGCAGTGAAAAGCAGCTAAGCCCCATTATCAAAATAAATTACTTGAAAAAAACCCATAAAACAAAGACAGTGAAAGAGAGAGAAATTCATACAAAATCCATTCAGGGGCTCTGATGCAACCTGGATTGACCATATCTAGACCCACAGCTGGATGAGACCTAAGGCTGGACACTCTTGGGGCTGAGAGGATTGGTGAGGTTGGGTGAGCAAACGCAGACCCTTTAAAGTAATACTGCGTGGTACCCATCCCATGGGTCCCAAATCTCCAGGTTCAAGGGCATCTTCCCACATCGAAAACATGCCTGGGAAACCCAGAAGATGGTACACCGCGTGATCGGGAAAGGTTTCTAAAACGCACCTCATTTCTCCTCTCCTTGTGCTCGGGTTCGCCATTCCAGCCGCTTTACTAACAATCTCCCTACGTGGAGAATCAGCACCGTTAACCTCCTGTTTCGTACAGGTTGCAATTTGTCCTGAGGATGAACGGGAAGAGGGGGAACCAATGAGAGACTAGCTCTAGCTGTTGGGACAGGCACAGGTCACTCTATTTTTCCGTCAGGAAGAAGAATGAACCACAGGCTCAGCCTGCACCCCCGGAACCAGAATAGGGTCTGAAGCAATCCTGCGCTTTTGCGGCCAGCTCCCAAAAAAGCGAGTTGACAAATGGAGCTCAGGGGCACTGCAATTCACAGACCTGCAGAGTTATAAATGATAACTCTCGTCCACAAATATATTGAGGGAAGGCAACGAAGAGGATTTGAAAGCAAGGCAGAATTGCAGGAAACAGATTTCAGGAGGTAGATGCGACTCGCCTTTAAAGCACATGAAAAGCGGCAAAACGTCGACAATGATGCCCTTGGCCAAAAAGGGCGTATGCGTTTTTTCCTGAATATATTCAGGAAAAAACGCATACGCCCTTTTTGGCCAACCAAGCAAGCCGGAAAGGCCAATCAGCACTACAAAGAAGTCTCGCTTGCCATCGGTCAAAAGGGCCATGCTGAAAAAAGTGTAAAAACCAGAAATGCAGGACAGGCCAGGGAGACGTGGGAGCCTTGCTACGCTGATGGGCGGGATGTTAATTGCCAACAGCCACTCTGGAGAAGTGTACGGCGTGTCCTGAAACATGTAATAAACACAGCTTAGAGAGCATAGGGCACTTCCACTCATGGGCGTATACATTGGGAAAACTGAAAATCCACAAGACACAGGCACCCCGAAGTGTAGGGCTGCTCTGTTTACAAGAACCTCCACTTCGGTACACCTTAAATAGCCCAGGATAGAGAAAAATGGATAAAGAAGTTGTGGTACTTATGCACAATGGAATATCACTCAGCCATGTAATCAATGTCATAAGGCGAGTAGCAGCCAGTATGATGAGTGGATTGAGGTACGATGACTCTAAGTGAAATAAGTCACACAGAAAAAGACACTTATCCTAAGATATCACTTATAGAGGGAATGATAAAATAGCTACCCTTGAACTGAATTACAAGACAGAACAGAGTCACCCGTTTAGAAAACACACTATGGCTGCTTAACGGGAAAGGTCCGGTGGGGTGATGCATAAAACAAGGGTTTGAAATTAGCTCAGATACCGTTCCATAAGCCAAATATGTAATGGACAAGACGTACACCCTGCTCAGTGAAATGGACTCAACACCACCTATTCACCGCACAAGAATATATCTGACTAGTAAGAATCTTAAAACCTATGTATTGATATCTCTCTGGAAGTGAATCAAGAGGGTGTAAAGCGGCATAAACACAGCAGTGAAAAGCAGCTAAGCCCCATTATCAAAATAAATTACTTGAAAAAAACCCATAAAACAAAGACAGTGAAAGAGAGAGAAATTCATACAAAATCCATTCAGGGGCTCTGATGCAACCTGGATTGACCATATCTAGACCCACAGCTGGATGAGACCTAAGGCTGGACACTCTTGGGGCTGAGAGGATTGGTGAGGTTGGGTGAGCAAACGCAGACCCTTTAAAGTAATACTGCGTGGTACCCATCCCATGGGTCCCAAATCTCCAGGTTCAAGGGCATCTTCCCACATCGAAAACATGCCTGGGAAACCCAGAAGATGGTACACCGCGTGATCGGGAAAGGTTTCTAAAACGCACCTCATTTCTCCTCTCCTTGTGCTCGGGTTCGCCATTCCAGCCGCTTTACTAACAATCTCCCTACGTGGAGAATCAGCACCGTTAACCTCCTGTTTCGTACAGGTTGCAATTTGTCCTGAGGATGAACGGGAAGAGGGGGAACCAATGAGAGACTAGCTCTAGCTGTTGGGACAGGCACAGGTCACTCTATTTTTCCGTCAGGAAGAAGAATGAACCACAGGCTCAGCCTGCACCCCCGGAACCAGAATAGGGTCTGAAGCAATCCTGCGCTTTTGCGGCCAGCTCCCAAAAAAGCGAGTTGACAAATGGAGCTCAGGGGCACTGCAATTCACAGACCTGCAGAGTTATAAATGATAACTCTCGTCCACAAATATATTGAGGGAAGGCAACGAAGAGGATTTGAAAGCAAGGCAGAATTGCAGGAAACAGATTTCAGGAGGTAGATGCGACTCGCCTTTAAAGCACATGAAAAGCGGCAAAACGTCGACAATGATGCCCTTGGCCAAAAAGGGCGTATGCGTTTTTTCCTGAATATATTCAGGAAAAAACGCATACGCCCTTTTTGGCCAACCAAGCAAGCCGGAAAGGCCAATCAGCACTACAAAGAAGTCTCGCTTGCCATCGGTCAAAAGGGCCATGCTGAAAAAAGTGTAAAAACCAGAAATGCAGGACAGGCCAGGGAGACGTGGGAGCCTTGCTACGCTGATGGGCGGGATGTTAATTGCCAACAGCCACTCTGGAGAAGTGTACGGCGTGTCCTGAAACATGTAATAAACACAGCTTAGAGAGCATAGGGCACTTCCACTCATGGGCGTATACATTGGGAAAACTGAAAATCCACAAGACACAGGCACCCCGAAGTGTAGGGCTGCTCTGTTTACAAGAACCTCCACTTCGGTACACCTTAAATAGCCCAGGATAGAGAAAAATGGATAAAGAAGTTGTGGTACTTATGCACAATGGAATATCACTCAGCCATGTAATCAATGTCATAAGGCGAGTAGCAGCCAGTATGATGAGTGGATTGAGGTACGATGACTCTAAGTGAAATAAGTCACACAGAAAAAGACACTTATCCTAAGATATCACTTATAGAGGGAATGATAAAATAGCTACCCTTGAACTGAATTACAAGACAGAACAGAGTCACCCGTTTAGAAAACACACTATGGCTGCTTAACGGGAAAGGTCCGGTGGGGTGATGCATAAAACAAGGGTTTGAAATTAGCTCAGATACCGTTCCATAAGCCAAATATGTAATGGACAAGACGTACACCCTGCTCAGTGAAATGGACTCAACACCACCTATTCACCGCACAAGAATATATCTGACTAGTAAGAATCTTAAAACCTATGTATTGATATCTCTCTGGAAGTGAATCAAGAGGGTGTAAAGCGGCATAAACACAGCAGTGAAAAGCAGCTAAGCCCCATTATCAAAATAAATTACTTGAAAAAAACCCATAAAACAAAGACAGTGAAAGAGAGAGAAATTCATACAAAATCCATTCAGGGGCTCTGATGCAACCTGGATTGACCATATCTAGACCCACAGCTGGATGAGACCTAAGGCTGGACACTCTTGGGGCTGAGAGGATTGGTGAGGTTGGGTGAGCAAACGCAGACCCTTTAAAGTAATACTGCGTGGTACCCATCCCATGGGTCCCAAATCTCCAGGTTCAAGGGCATCTTCCCACATCGAAAACATGCCTGGGAAACCCAGAAGATGGTACACCGCGTGATCGGGAAAGGTTTCTAAAACGCACCTCATTTCTCCTCTCCTTGTGCTCGGGTTCGCCATTCCAGCCGCTTTACTAACAATCTCCCTACGTGGAGAATCAGCACCGTTAACCTCCTGTTTCGTACAGGTTGCAATTTGTCCTGAGGATGAACGGGAAGAGGGGGAACCAATGAGAGACTAGCTCTAGCTGTTGGGACAGGCACAGGTCACTCTATTTTTCCGTCAGGAAGAAGAATGAACCACAGGCTCAGCCTGCACCCCCGGAACCAGAATAGGGTCTGAAGCAATCCTGCGCTTTTGCGGCCAGCTCCCAAAAAAGCGAGTTGACAAATGGAGCTCAGGGGCACTGCAATTCACAGACCTGCAGAGTTATAAATGATAACTCTCGTCCACAAATATATTGAGGGAAGGCAACGAAGAGGATTTGAAAGCAAGGCAGAATTGCAGGAAACAGATTTCAGGAGGTAGATGCGACTCGCCTTTAAAGCACATGAAAAGCGGCAAAACGTCGACAATGATGCCCTTGGCCAAAAAGGGCGTATGCGTTTTTTCCTGAATATATTCAGGAAAAAACGCATACGCCCTTTTTGGCCAACCAAGCAAGCCGGAAAGGCCAATCAGCACTACAAAGAAGTCTCGCTTGCCATCGGTCAAAAGGGCCATGCTGAAAAAAGTGTAAAAACCAGAAATGCAGGACAGGCCAGGGAGACGTGGGAGCCTTGCTACGCTGATGGGCGGGATGTTAATTGCCAACAGCCACTCTGGAGAAGTGTACGGCGTGTCCTGAAACATGTAATAAACACAGCTTAGAGAGCATAGGGCACTTCCACTCATGGGCGTATACATTGGGAAAACTGAAAATCCACAAGACACAGGCACCCCGAAGTGTAGGGCTGCTCTGTTTACAAGAACCTCCACTTCGGTACACCTTAAATAGCCCAGGATAGAGAAAAATGGATAAAGAAGTTGTGGTACTTATGCACAATGGAATATCACTCAGCCATGTAATCAATGTCATAAGGCGAGTAGCAGCCAGTATGATGAGTGGATTGAGGTACGATGACTCTAAGTGAAATAAGTCACACAGAAAAAGACACTTATCCTAAGATATCACTTATAGAGGGAATGATAAAATAGCTACCCTTGAACTGAATTACAAGACAGAACAGAGTCACACGTTTAGAAAACACACTATGGCTGCTTAACGGGAAAGGTCCGGTGGGGTGATGCATAAAACAAGGGTTTGAAATTAGCTCAGATACCGTTCCATAAGCCAAATATGTAATGGACAAGACGTACACCCTGCTCAGTGAAATGGACTCAACACCACCTATTCACCGCACAAGAATATATCTGACTAGTAAGAATCTTAAAACCTATGTATTGATATCTCTCTGGAAGTGAATCAAGAGGGTGTAAAGCGGCATAAACACAGCAGTGAAAAGCAGCTAAGCCCCATTATCAAAATAAATTACTTGAAAAAAACCCATAAAACAAAGACAGTGAAAGAGAGAGAAATTCATACAAAATCCATTCAGGGGCTCTGATGCAACCTGGATTGACCATATCTAGACCCACAGCTGGATGAGACCTAAGGCTGGACACTCTTGGGGCTGAGAGGATTGGTGAGGTTGGGTGAGCAAACGCAGACCCTTTAAAGTAATACTGCGTGGTACCCATCCCATGGGTCCCAAATCTCCAGGTTCAAGGGCATCTTCCCACATCGAAAACATGCCTGGGAAACCCAGAAGATGGTACACCGCGTGATCGGGAAAGGTTTCTAAAACGCACCTCATTTCTCCTCTCCTTGTGCTCGGGTTCGCCATTCCAGCCGCTTTACTAACAATCTCCCTACGTGGAGAATCAGCACCGTTAACCTCCTGTTTCGTACAGGTTGCAATTTGTCCTGAGGATGAACGGGAAGAGGGGGAACCAATGAGAGACTAGCTCTAGCTGTTGGGACAGGCACAGGTCACTCTATTTTTCCGTCAGGAAGAAGAATGAACCACAGGCTCAGCCTGCACCCCCGGAACCAGAATAGGGTCTGAAGCAATCCTGCGCTTTTGCGGCCAGCTCCCAAAAAAGCGAGTTGACAAATGGAGCTCAGGGGCACTGCAATTCACAGACCTGCAGAGTTATAAATGATAACTCTCGTCCACAAATATATTGAGGGAAGGCAACGAAGAGGATTTGAAAGCAAGGCAGAATTGCAGGAAACAGATTTCAGGAGGTAGATGCGACTCGCCTTTAAAGCACATGAAAAGCGGCAAAACGTCGACAATGATGCCCTTGGCCAAAAAGGGCGTATGCGTTTTTTCCTGAATATATTCAGGAAAAAACGCATACGCCCTTTTTGGCCAACCAAGCAAGCCGGAAAGGCCAATCAGCACTACAAAGAAGTCTCGCTTGCCATCGGTCAAAAGGGCCATGCTGAAAAAAGTGTAAAAACCAGAAATGCAGGACAGGCCAGGGAGACGTGGGAGCCTTGCTACGCTGATGGGCGGGATGTTAATTGCCAACAGCCACTCTGGAGAAGTGTACGGCGTGTCCTGAAACATGTAATAAACACAGCTTAGAGAGCATAGGGCACTTCCACTCATGGGCGTATACATTGGGAAAACTGAAAATCCACAAGACACAGGCACCCCGAAGTGTAGGGCTGCTCTGTTTACAAGAACCTCCACTTCGGTACACCTTAAATAGCCCAGGATAGAGAAAAATGGATAAAGAAGTTGTGGTACTTATGCACAATGGAATATCACTCAGCCATGTAATCAATGTCATAAGGCGAGTAGCAGCCAGTATGATGAGTGGATTGAGGTACGATGACTCTAAGTGAAATAAGTCACACAGAAAAAGACACTTATCCTAAGATATCACTTATAGAGGGAATGATAAAATAGCTACCCTTGAACTGAATTACAAGACAGAACAGAGTCACACGTTTAGAAAACACACTATGGCTGCTTAACGGGAAAGGTCCGGTGGGGTGATGCATAAAACAAGGGTTTGAAATTAGCTCAGATACCGTTCCATAAGCCAAATATGTAATGGACAAGACGTACACCCTGCTCAGTGAAATGGACTCAACACCACCTATTCACCGCACAAGAATATATCTGACTAGTAAGAATCTTAAAACCTATGTATTGATATCTCTCTGGAAGTGAATCAAGAGGGTGTAAAGCGGCATAAACACAGCAGTGAAAAGCAGCTAAGCCCCATTATCAAAATAAATTACTTGAAAAAAACCCATAAAACAAAGACAGTGAAAGAGAGAGAAATTCATACAAAATCCATTCAGGGGCTCTGATGCAACCTGGATTGACCATATCTAGACCCACAGCTGGATGAGACCTAAGGCTGGACACTCTTGGGGCTGAGAGGATTGGTGAGGTTGGGTGAGCAAACGCAGACCCTTTAAAGTAATACTGCGTGGTACCCATCCCATGGGTCCCAAATCTCCAGGTTCAAGGGCATCTTCCCACATCGAAAACATGCCTGGGAAACCCAGAAGATGGTACACCGCGTGATCGGGAAAGGTTTCTAAAACGCACCTCATTTCTCCTCTCCTTGTGCTCGGGTTCGCCATTCCAGCCGCTTTACTAACAATCTCCCTACGTGGAGAATCAGCACCGTTAACCTCCTGTTTCGTACAGGTTGCAATTTGTCCTGAGGATGAACGGGAAGAGGGGGAACCAATGAGAGACTAGCTCTAGCTGTTGGGACAGGCACAGGTCACTCTATTTTTCCGTCAGGAAGAAGAATGAACCACAGGCTCAGCCTGCACCCCCGGAACCAGAATAGGGTCTGAAGCAATCCTGCGCTTTTGCGGCCAGCTCCCAAAAAAGCGAGTTGACAAATGGAGCTCAGGGGCACTGCAATTCACAGACCTGCAGAGTTATAAATGATAACTCTCGTCCACAAATATATTGAGGGAAGGCAACGAAGAGGATTTGAAAGCAAGGCAGAATTGCAGGAAACAGATTTCAGGAGGTAGATGCGACTCGCCTTTAAAGCACATGAAAAGCGGCAAAACGTCGACAATGATGCCCTTGGCCAAAAAGGGCGTATGCGTTTTTTCCTGAATATATTCAGGAAAAAACGCATACGCCCTTTTTGGCCAACCAAGCAAGCCGGAAAGGCCAATCAGCACTACAAAGAAGTCTCGCTTGCCATCGGTCAAAAGGGCCATGCTGAAAAAAGTGTAAAAACCAGAAATGCAGGACAGGCCAGGGAGACGTGGGAGCCTTGCTACGCTGATGGGCGGGATGTTAATTGCCAACAGCCACTCTGGAGAAGTGTACGGCGTGTCCTGAAACATGTAATAAACACAGCTTAGAGAGCATAGGGCACTTCCACTCATGGGCGTATACATTGGGAAAACTGAAAATCCACAAGACACAGGCACCCCGAAGTGTAGGGCTGCTCTGTTTACAAGAACCTCCACTTCGGTACACCTTAAATAGCCCAGGATAGAGAAAAATGGATAAAGAAGTTGTGGTACTTATGCACAATGGAATATCACTCAGCCATGTAATCAATGTCATAAGGCGAGTAGCAGCCAGTATGATGAGTGGATTGAGGTACGATGACTCTAAGTGAAATAAGTCACACAGAAAAAGACACTTATCCTAAGATATCACTTATAGAGGGAATGATAAAATAGCTACCCTTGAACTGAATTACAAGACAGAACAGAGTCACCCGTTTAGAAAACACACTATGGCTGCTTAACGGGAAAGGTCCGGTGGGGTGATGCATAAAACAAGGGTTTGAAATTAGCTCAGATACCGTTCCATAAGCCAAATATGTAATGGACAAGACGTACACCCTGCTCAGTGAAATGGACTCAACACCACCTATTCACCGCACAAGAATATATCTGACTAGTAAGAATCTTAAAACCTATGTATTGATATCTCTCTGGAAGTGAATCAAGAGGGTGTAAAGCGGCATAAACACAGCAGTGAAAAGCAGCTAAGCCCCATTATCAAAATAAATTACTTGAAAAAAACCCATAAAACAAAGACAGTGAAAGAGAGAGAAATTCATACAAAATCCATTCAGGGGCTCTGATGCAACCTGGATTGACCATATCTAGACCCACAGCTGGATGAGACCTAAGGCTGGACACTCTTGGGGCTGAGAGGATTGGTGAGGTTGGGTGAGCAAACGCAGACCCTTTAAAGTAATACTGCGTGGTACCCATCCCATGGGTCCCAAATCTCCAGGTTCAAGGGCATCTTCCCACATCGAAAACATGCCTGGGAAACCCAGAAGATGGTACACCGCGTGATCGGGAAAGGTTTCTAAAACGCACCTCATTTCTCCTCTCCTTGTGCTCGGGTTCGCCATTCCAGCCGCTTTACTAACAATCTCCCTACGTGGAGAATCAGCACCGTTAACCTCCTGTTTCGTACAGGTTGCAATTTGTCCTGAGGATGAACGGGAAGAGGGGGAACCAATGAGAGACTAGCTCTAGCTGTTGGGACAGGCACAGGTCACTCTATTTTTCCGTCAGGAAGAAGAATGAACCACAGGCTCAGCCTGCACCCCCGGAACCAGAATAGGGTCTGAAGCAATCCTGCGCTTTTGCGGCCAGCTCCCAAAAAAGCGAGTTGACAAATGGAGCTCAGGGGCACTGCAATTCACAGACCTGCAGAGTTATAAATGATAACTCTCGTCCACAAATATATTGAGGGAAGGCAACGAAGAGGATTTGAAAGCAAGGCAGAATTGCAGGAAACAGATTTCAGGAGGTAGATGCGACTCGCCTTTAAAGCACATGAAAAGCGGCAAAACGTCGACAATGATGCCCTTGGCCAAAAAGGGCGTATGCGTTTTTTCCTGAATATATTCAGGAAAAAACGCATACGCCCTTTTTGGCCAACCAAGCAAGCCGGAAAGGCCAATCAGCACTACAAAGAAGTCTCGCTTGCCATCGGTCAAAAGGGCCATGCTGAAAAAAGTGTAAAAACCAGAAATGCAGGACAGGCCAGGGAGACGTGGGAGCCTTGCTACGCTGATGGGCGGGATGTTAATTGCCAACAGCCACTCTGGAGAAGTGTACGGCGTGTCCTGAAACATGTAATAAACACAGCTTAGAGAGCATAGGGCACTTCCACTCATGGGCGTATACATTGGGAAAACTGAAAATCCACAAGACACAGGCACCCCGAAGTGTAGGGCTGCTCTGTTTACAAGAACCTCCACTTCGGTACACCTTAAATAGCCCAGGATAGAGAAAAATGGATAAAGAAGTTGTGGTACTTATGCACAATGGAATATCACTCAGCCATGTAATCAATGTCATAAGGCGAGTAGCAGCCAGTATGATGAGTGGATTGAGGTACGATGACTCTAAGTGAAATAAGTCACACAGAAAAAGACACTTATCCTAAGATATCACTTATAGAGGGAATGATAAAATAGCTACCCTTGAACTGAATTACAAGACAGAACAGAGTCACACGTTTAGAAAACACACTATGGCTGCTTAACGGGAAAGGTCCGGTGGGGTGATGCATAAAACAAGGGTTTGAAATTAGCTCAGATACCGTTCCATAAGCCAAATATGTAATGGACAAGACGTACACCCTGCTCAGTGAAATGGACTCAACACCACCTATTCACCGCACAAGAATATATCTGACTAGTAAGAATCTTAAAACCTATGTATTGATATCTCTCTGGAAGTGAATCAAGAGGGTGTAAAGCGGCATAAACACAGCAGTGAAAAGCAGCTAAGCCCCATTATCAAAATAAATTACTTGAAAAAAACCCATAAAACAAAGACAGTGAAAGAGAGAGAAATTCATACAAAATCCATTCAGGGGCTCTGATGCAACCTGGATTGACCATATCTAGACCCACAGCTGGATGAGACCTAAGGCTGGACACTCTTGGGGCTGAGAGGATTGGTGAGGTTGGGTGAGCAAACGCAGACCCTTTAAAGTAATACTGCGTGGTACCCATCCCATGGGTCCCAAATCTCCAGGTTCAAGGGCATCTTCCCACATCGAAAACATGCCTGGGAAACCCAGAAGATGGTACACCGCGTGATCGGGAAAGGTTTCTAAAACGCACCTCATTTCTCCTCTCCTTGTGCTCGGGTTCGCCATTCCAGCCGCTTTACTAACAATCTCCCTACGTGGAGAATCAGCACCGTTAACCTCCTGTTTCGTACAGGTTGCAATTTGTCCTGAGGATGAACGGGAAGAGGGGGAACCAATGAGAGACTAGCTCTAGCTGTTGGGACAGGCACAGGTCACTCTATTTTTCCGTCAGGAAGAAGAATGAACCACAGGCTCAGCCTGCACCCCCGGAACCAGAATAGGGTCTGAAGCAATCCTGCGCTTTTGCGGCCAGCTCCCAAAAAAGCGAGTTGACAAATGGAGCTCAGGGGCACTGCAATTCACAGACCTGCAGAGTTATAAATGATAACTCTCGTCCACAAATATATTGAGGGAAGGCAACGAAGAGGATTTGAAAGCAAGGCAGAATTGCAGGAAACAGATTTCAGGAGGTAGATGCGACTCGCCTTTAAAGCACATGAAAAGCGGCAAAACGTCGACAATGATGCCCTTGGCCAAAAAGGGCGTATGCGTTTTTTCCTGAATATATTCAGGAAAAAACGCATACGCCCTTTTTGGCCAACCAAGCAAGCCGGAAAGGCCAATCAGCACTACAAAGAAGTCTCGCTTGCCATCGGTCAAAAGGGCCATGCTGAAAAAAGTGTAAAAACCAGAAATGCAGGACAGGCCAGGGAGACGTGGGAGCCTTGCTACGCTGATGGGCGGGATGTTAATTGCCAACAGCCACTCTGGAGAAGTGTACGGCGTGTCCTGAAACATGTAATAAACACAGCTTAGAGAGCATAGGGCACTTCCACTCATGGGCGTATACATTGGGAAAACTGAAAATCCACAAGACACAGGCACCCCGAAGTGTAGGGCTGCTCTGTTTACAAGAACCTCCACTTCGGTACACCTTAAATAGCCCAGGATAGAGAAAAATGGATAAAGAAGTTGTGGTACTTATGCACAATGGAATATCACTCAGCCATGTAATCAATGTCATAAGGCGAGTAGCAGCCAGTATGATGAGTGGATTGAGGTACGATGACTCTAAGTGAAATAAGTCACACAGAAAAAGACACTTATCCTAAGATATCACTTATAGAGGGAATGATAAAATAGCTACCCTTGAACTGAATTACAAGACAGAACAGAGTCACACGTTTAGAAAACACACTATGGCTGCTTAACGGGAAAGGTCCGGTGGGGTGATGCATAAAACAAGGGTTTGAAATTAGCTCAGATACCGTTCCATAAGCCAAATATGTAATGGACAAGACGTACACCCTGCTCAGTGAAATGGACTCAACACCACCTATTCACCGCACAAGAATATATCTGACTAGTAAGAATCTTAAAACCTATGTATTGATATCTCTCTGGAAGTGAATCAAGAGGGTGTAAAGCGGCATAAACACAGCAGTGAAAAGCAGCTAAGCCCCATTATCAAAATAAATTACTTGAAAAAAACCCATAAAACAAAGACAGTGAAAGAGAGAGAAATTCATACAAAATCCATTCAGGGGCTCTGATGCAACCTGGATTGACCATATCTAGACCCACAGCTGGATGAGACCTAAGGCTGGACACTCTTGGGGCTGAGAGGATTGGTGAGGTTGGGTGAGCAAACGCAGACCCTTTAAAGTAATACTGCGTGGTACCCATCCCATGGGTCCCAAATCTCCAGGTTCAAGGGCATCTTCCCACATCGAAAACATGCCTGGGAAACCCAGAAGATGGTACACCGCGTGATCGGGAAAGGTTTCTAAAACGCACCTCATTTCTCCTCTCCTTGTGCTCGGGTTCGCCATTCCAGCCGCTTTACTAACAATCTCCCTACGTGGAGAATCAGCACCGTTAACCTCCTGTTTCGTACAGGTTGCAATTTGTCCTGAGGATGAACGGGAAGAGGGGGAACCAATGAGAGACTAGCTCTAGCTGTTGGGACAGGCACAGGTCACTCTATTTTTCCGTCAGGAAGAAGAATGAACCACAGGCTCAGCCTGCACCCCCGGAACCAGAATAGGGTCTGAAGCAATCCTGCGCTTTTGCGGCCAGCTCCCAAAAAAGCGAGTTGACAAATGGAGCTCAGGGGCACTGCAATTCACAGACCTGCAGAGTTATAAATGATAACTCTCGTCCACAAATATATTGAGGGAAGGCAACGAAGAGGATTTGAAAGCAAGGCAGAATTGCAGGAAACAGATTTCAGGAGGTAGATGCGACTCGCCTTTAAAGCACATGAAAAGCGGCAAAACGTCGACAATGATGCCCTTGGCCAAAAAGGGCGTATGCGTTTTTTCCTGAATATATTCAGGAAAAAACGCATACGCCCTTTTTGGCCAACCAAGCAAGCCGGAAAGGCCAATCAGCACTACAAAGAAGTCTCGCTTGCCATCGGTCAAAAGGGCCATGCTGAAAAAAGTGTAAAAACCAGAAATGCAGGACAGGCCAGGGAGACGTGGGAGCCTTGCTACGCTGATGGGCGGGATGTTAATTGCCAACAGCCACTCTGGAGAAGTGTACGGTGTGTCCTGAAACATGTAATAAACACAGCTTAGAGAGCATAGGGCACTTCCACTCATGGGCGTATACATTGGGAAAACTGAAAATCCACAAGACACAGGCACCCCGAAGTGTAGGGCTGCTCTGTTTACAAGAACCTCCACTTCGGTACACCTTAAATAGCCCAGGATAGAGAAAAATGGATAAAGAAGTTGTGGTACTTATGCACAATGGAATATCACTCAGCCATGTAATCAATGTCATAAGGCGAGTAGCAGCCAGTATGATGAGTGGATTGAGGTACGATGACTCTAAGTGAAATAAGTCACACAGAAAAAGACACTTATCCTAAGATATCACTTATAGAGGGAATGATAAAATAGCTACCCTTGAACTGAATTACAAGACAGAACAGAGTCACCCGTTTAGAAAACACACTATGGCTGCTTAACGGGAAAGGTCCGGTGGGGTGATGCATAAAACAAGGGTTTGAAATTAGCTCAGATACCGTTCCATAAGCCAAATATGTAATGGACAAGACGTACACCCTGCTCAGTGAAATGGACTCAACACCACCTATTCACCGCACAAGAATATATCTGACTAGTAAGAATCTTAAAACCTATGTATTGATATCTCTCTGGAAGTGAATCAAGAGGGTGTAAAGCGGCATAAACACAGCAGTGAAAAGCAGCTAAGCCCCATTATCAAAATAAATTACTTGAAAAAAACCCATAAAACAAAGACAGTGAAAGAGAGAGAAATTCATACAAAATCCATTCAGGGGCTCTGATGCAACCTGGATTGACCATATCTAGACCCACAGCTGGATGAGACCTAAGGCTGGACACTCTTGGGGCTGAGAGGATTGGTGAGGTTGGGTGAGCAAACGCAGACCCTTTAAAGTAATACTGCGTGGTACCCATCCCATGGGTCCCAAATCTCCAGGTTCAAGGGCATCTTCCCACATCGAAAACATGCCTGGGAAACCCAGAAGATGGTACACCGCGTGATCGGGAAAGGTTTCTAAAACGCACCTCATTTCTCCTCTCCTTGTGCTCGGGTTCGCCATTCCAGCCGCTTTACTAACAATCTCCCTACGTGGAGAATCAGCACCGTTAACCTCCTGTTTCGTACAGGTTGCAATTTGTCCTGAGGATGAACGGGAAGAGGGGGAACCAATGAGAGACTAGCTCTAGCTGTTGGGACAGGCACAGGTCACTCTATTTTTCCGTCAGGAAGAAGAATGAACCACAGGCTCAGCCTGCACCCCCGGAACCAGAATAGGGTCTGAAGCAATCCTGCGCTTTTGCGGCCAGCTCCCAAAAAAGCGAGTTGACAAATGGAGCTCAGGGGCACTGCAATTCACAGACCTGCAGAGTTATAAATGATAACTCTCGTCCACAAATATATTGAGGGAAGGCAACGAAGAGGATTTGAAAGCAAGGCAGAATTGCAGGAAACAGATTTCAGGAGGTAGATGCGACTCGCCTTTAAAGCACATGAAAAGCGGCAAAACGTCGACAATGATGCCCTTGGCCAAAAAGGGCGTATGCGTTTTTTCCTGAATATATTCAGGAAAAAACGCATACGCCCTTTTTGGCCAACCAAGCAAGCCGGAAAGGCCAATCAGCACTACAAAGAAGTCTCGCTTGCCATCGGTCAAAAGGGCCATGCTGAAAAAAGTGTAAAAACCAGAAATGCAGGACAGGCCAGGGAGACGTGGGAGCCTTGCTACGCTGATGGGCGGGATGTTAATTGCCAACAGCCACTCTGGAGAAGTGTACGGCGTGTCCTGAAACATGTAATAAACACAGCTTAGAGAGCATAGGGCACTTCCACTCATGGGCGTATACATTGGGAAAACTGAAAATCCACAAGACACAGGCACCCCGAAGTGTAGGGCTGCTCTGTTTACAAGAACCTCCACTTCGGTACACCTTAAATAGCCCAGGATAGAGAAAAATGGATAAAGAAGTTGTGGTACTTATGCACAATGGAATATCACTCAGCCATGTAATCAATGTCATAAGGCGAGTAGCAGCCAGTATGATGAGTGGATTGAGGTACGATGACTCTAAGTGAAATAAGTCACACAGAAAAAGACACTTATCCTAAGATATCACTTATAGAGGGAATGATAAAATAGCTACCCTTGAACTGAATTACAAGACAGAACAGAGTCACACGTTTAGAAAACACACTATGGCTGCTTAACGGGAAAGGTCCGGTGGGGTGATGCATAAAACAAGGGTTTGAAATTAGCTCAGATACCGTTCCATAAGCCAAATATGTAATGGACAAGACGTACACCCTGCTCAGTGAAATGGACTCAACACCACCTATTCACCGCACAAGAATATATCTGACTAGTAAGAATCTTAAAACCTATGTATTGATATCTCTCTGGAAGTGAATCAAGAGGGTGTAAAGCGGCATAAACACAGCAGTGAAAAGCAGCTAAGCCCCATTATCAAAATAAATTACTTGAAAAAAACCCATAAAACAAAGACAGTGAAAGAGAGAGAAATTCATACAAAATCCATTCAGGGGCTCTGATGCAACCTGGATTGACCATATCTAGACCCACAGCTGGATGAGACCTAAGGCTGGACACTCTTGGGGCTGAGAGGATTGGTGAGGTTGGGTGAGCAAACGCAGACCCTTTAAAGTAATACTGCGTGGTACCCATCCCATGGGTCCCAAATCTCCAGGTTCAAGGGCATCTTCCCACATCGAAAACATGCCTGGGAAACCCAGAAGATGGTACACCGCGTGATCGGGAAAGGTTTCTAAAACGCACCTCATTTCTCCTCTCCTTGTGCTCGGGTTCGCCATTCCAGCCGCTTTACTAACAATCTCCCTACGTGGAGAATCAGCACCGTTAACCTCCTGTTTCGTACAGGTTGCAATTTGTCCTGAGGATGAACGGGAAGAGGGGGAACCAATGAGAGACTAGCTCTAGCTGTTGGGACAGGCACAGGTCACTCTATTTTTCCGTCAGGAAGAAGAATGAACCACAGGCTCAGCCTGCACCCCCGGAACCAGAATAGGGTCTGAAGCAATCCTGCGCTTTTGCGGCCAGCTCCCAAAAAAGCGAGTTGACAAATGGAGCTCAGGGGCACTGCAATTCACAGACCTGCAGAGTTATAAATGATAACTCTCGTCCACAAATATATTGAGGGAAGGCAACGAAGAGGATTTGAAAGCAAGGCAGAATTGCAGGAAACAGATTTCAGGAGGTAGATGCGACTCGCCTTTAAAGCACATGAAAAGCGGCAAAACGTCGACAATGATGCCCTTGGCCAAAAAGGGCGTATGCGTTTTTTCCTGAATATATTCAGGAAAAAACGCATACGCCCTTTTTGGCCAACCAAGCAAGCCGGAAAGGCCAATCAGCACTACAAAGAAGTCTCGCTTGCCATCGGTCAAAAGGGCCATGCTGAAAAAAGTGTAAAAACCAGAAATGCAGGACAGGCCAGGGAGACGTGGGAGCCTTGCTACGCTGATGGGCGGGATGTTAATTGCCAACAGCCACTCTGGAGAAGTGTACGGTGTGTCCTGAAACATGTAATAAACACAGCTTAGAGAGCATAGGGCACTTCCACTCATGGGCGTATACATTGGGAAAACTGAAAATCCACAAGACACAGGCACCCCGAAGTGTAGGGCTGCTCTGTTTACAAGAACCTCCACTTCGGTACACCTTAAATAGCCCAGGATAGAGAAAAATGGATAAAGAAGTTGTGGTACTTATGCACAATGGAATATCACTCAGCCATGTAATCAATGTCATAAGGCGAGTAGCAGCCAGTATGATGAGTGGATTGAGGTACGATGACTCTAAGTGAAATAAGTCACACAGAAAAAGACACTTATCCTAAGATATCACTTATAGAGGGAATGATAAAATAGCTACCCTTGAACTGAATTACAAGACAGAACAGAGTCACACGTTTTGAAAACACACTATGGCTGCTTAACGGGAAAGGTCCGGTGGGGTGATGCATAAAACAAGGGTTTGAAATTAGCTCAGATACCGTTCCATAAGCCAAATATGTAATGGACAAGACGTACACCCTGCTCAGTGAAATGGACTCAACACCACCTATTCACCGCACAAGAATATATCTGACTAGTAAGAATCTTAAAACCTATGTATTGATATCTCTCTGGAAGTGAATCAAGAGGGTGTGAAGCGGCATAAACACAGCAGTGAAAAGCAGCTAAGCCCCATTATCAAAATAAATTACTTGAAAAAAACCCATAAAACAAAGACAGTGAAAGAGAGAGAAATTCATACAAAATCCATTCAGGGGCTCTGATGCAACCTGGATTGACCATATCTAGACCCACAGCTGGATGAGACCTAAGGCTGGACACTCTTGGGGCTGAGAGGATTGGTGAGGTTGGGTGAGCAAACGCAGACCCTTTAAAGTAATACTGCGTGGTACCCATCCCATGGGTCCCAAATCTCCAGGTTCAAGGGCATCTTCCCACATCGAAAACATGCCTGGGAAACCCAGAAGATGGTACACCGCGTGATCGGGAAAGGTTTCTAAAACGCACCTCATTTCTCCTCTCCTTGTGCTCGGGTTCGCCATTCCAGCCGCTTTACTAACAATCTCCCTACGTGGAGAATCAGCACCGTTAACCTCCTGTTTCGTACAGGTTGCAATTTGTCCTGAGGATGAACGGGAAGAGGGGGAACCAATGAGAGACTAGCTCTAGCTGTTGGGACAGGCACAGGTCACTCTATTTTTCCGTCAGGAAGAAGAATGAACCACAGGCTCAGCCTGCACCCCCGGAACCAGAATAGGGTCTGAAGCAATCCTGCGCTTTTGCGGCCAGCTCCCAAAAAAGCGAGTTGACAAATGGAGCTCAGGGGCACTGCAATTCACAGACCTGCAGAGTTATAAATGATAACTCTCGTCCACAAATATATTGAGGGAAGGCAACGAAGAGGATTTGAAAGCAAGGCAGAATTGCAGGAAACAGATTTCAGGAGGTAGATGCGACTCGCCTTTAAAGCACATGAAAAGCGGCAAAACGTCGACAATGATGCCCTTGGCCAAAAAGGGCGTATGCGTTTTTTCCTGAATATATTCAGGAAAAAACGCATACGCCCTTTTTGGCCAACCAAGCAAGCCGGAAAGGCCAATCAGCACTACAAAGAAGTCTCGCTTGCCATCGGTCAAAAGGGCCATGCTGAAAAAAGTGTAAAAACCAGAAATGCAGGACAGGCCAGGGAGACGTGGGAGCCTTGCTACGCTGATGGGCGGGATGTTAATTGCCAACAGCCACTCTGGAGAAGTGTACGGCGTGTCCTGAAACATGTAATAAACACAGCTTAGAGAGCATAGGGCACTTCCACTCATGGGCGTATACATTGGGAAAACTGAAAATCCACAAGACACAGGCACCCCGAAGTGTAGGGCTGCTCTGTTTACAAGAACCTCCACTTCGGTACACCTTAAATAGCCCAGGATAGAGAAAAATGGATAAAGAAGTTGTGGTACTTATGCACAATGGAATATCACTCAGCCATGAAATCAATGTCATAAGGCGAGTAGCAGCCAGTATGATGAGTGGATTGAGGTACGATGACTCTAAGTGAAATAAGTCACACAGAAAAAGACACTTATCCTAAGATATCACTTATAGAGGGAATGATAAAATAGCTACCCTTGAACTGAATTACAAGACAGAACAGAGTCACCCGTTTAGAAAACACACTATGGCTGCTTAACGGGAAAGGTCCGGTGGGGTGATGCATAAAACAAGGGTTTGAAATTAGCTCAGATACCGTTCCATAAGCCAAATATGTAATGGACAAGACGTACACCCTGCTCAGTGAAATGGACTCAACACCACCTATTCACCGCACAAGAATATATCTGACTAGTAAGAATCTTAAAACCTATGTATTGATATCTCTCTGGAAGTGAATCAAGAGGGTGTAAAGCGGCATAAACACAGCAGTGAAAAGCAGCTAAGCCCCATTATCAAAATAAATTACTTGAAAAAAACCCATAAAACAAAGACAGTGAAAGAGAGAGAAATTCATACAAAATCCATTCAGGGGCTCTGATGCAACCTGGATTGACCATATCTAGACCCACAGCTGGATGAGACCTAAGGCTGGACACTCTTGGGGCTGAGAGGATTGGTGAGGTTGGGTGAGCAAACGCAGACCCTTTAAAGTAATACTGCGTGGTACCCATCCCATGGGTCCCAAATCTCCAGGTTCAAGGGCATCTTCCCACATCGAAAACATGCCTGGGAAACCCAGAAGATGGTACACCGCGTGATCGGGAAAGGTTTCTAAAACGCACCTCATTTCTCCTCTCCTTGTGCTCGGGTTCGCCATTCCAGCCGCTTTACTAACAATCTCCCTACGTGGAGAATCAGCACCGTTAACCTCCTGTTTCGTACAGGTTGCAATTTGTCCTGAGGATGAACGGGAAGAGGGGGAACCAATGAGAGACTAGCTCTAGCTGTTGGGACAGGCACAGGTCACTCTATTTTTCCGTCAGGAAGAAGAATGAACCACAGGCTCAGCCTGCACCCCCGGAACCAGAATAGGGTCTGAAGCAATCCTGCGCTTTTGCGGCCAGCTCCCAAAAAAGCGAGTTGACAAATGGAGCTCAGGGGCACTGCAATTCACAGACCTGCAGAGTTATAAATGATAACTCTCGTCCACAAATATATTGAGGGAAGGCAACGAAGAGGATTTGAAAGCAAGGCAGAATTGCAGGAAACAGATTTCAGGAGGTAGATGCGACTCGCCTTTAAAGCACATGAAAAGCGGCAAAACGTCGACAATGATGCCCTTGGCCAAAAAGGGCGTATGCGTTTTTTCCTGAATATATTCAGGAAAAAACGCATACGCCCTTTTTGGCCAACCAAGCAAGCCGGAAAGGCCAATCAGCACTACAAAGAAGTCTCGCTTGCCATCGGTCAAAAGGGCCATGCTGAAAAAAGTGTAAAAACCAGAAATGCAGGACAGGCCAGGGAGACGTGGGAGCCTTGCTACGCTGATGGGCGGGATGTTAATTGCCAACAGCCACTCTGGAGAAGTGTACGGCGTGTCCTGAAACATGTAATAAACACAGCTTAGAGAGCATAGGGCACTTCCACTCATGGGCGTATACATTGGGAAAACTGAAAATCCACAAGACACAGGCACCCCGAAGTGTAGGGCTGCTCTGTTTACAAGAACCTCCACTTCGGTACACCTTAAATAGCCCAGGATAGAGAAAAATGGATAAAGAAGTTGTGGTACTTATGCACAATGGAATATCACTCAGCCATGAAATCAATGTCATAAGGCGAGTAGCAGCCAGTATGATGAGTGGATTGAGGTACGATGACTCTAAGTGAAATAAGTCACACAGAAAAAGACACTTATCCTAAGATATCACTTATAGAGGGAATGATAAAATAGCTACCCTTGAACTGAATTACAAGACAGAACAGAGTCACCCGTTTAGAAAACACACTATGGCTGCTTAACGGGAAAGGTCCGGTGGGGTGATGCATAAAACAAGGGTTTGAAATTAGCTCAGATACCGTTCCATAAGCCAAATATGTAATGGACAAGACGTACACCCTGCTCAGTGAAATGGACTCAACACCACCTATTCACCGCACAAGAATATATCTGACTAGTAAGAATCTTAAAACCTATGTATTGATATCTCTCTGGAAGTGAATCAAGAGGGTGTAAAGCGGCATAAACACAGCAGTGAAAAGCAGCTAAGCCCCATTATCAAAATAAATTACTTGAAAAAAACCCATAAAACAAAGACAGTGAAAGAGAGAGAAATTCATACAAAATCCATTCAGGGGCTCTGATGCAACCTGGATTGACCATATCTAGACCCACAGCTGGATGAGACCTAAGGCTGGACACTCTTGGGGCTGAGAGGATTGGTGAGGTTGGGTGAGCAAACGCAGACCCTTTAAAGTAATACTGCGTGGTACCCATCCCATGGGTCCCAAATCTCCAGGTTCAAGGGCATCTTCCCACATCGAAAACATGCCTGGGAAACCCAGAAGATGGTACACCGCGTGATCGGGAAAGGTTTCTAAAACGCACCTCATTTCTCCTCTCCTTGTGCTCGGGTTCGCCATTCCAGCCGCTTTACTAACAATCTCCCTACGTGGAGAATCAGCACCGTTAACCTCCTGTTTCGTACAGGTTGCAATTTGTCCTGAGGATGAACGGGAAGAGGGGGAACCAATGAGAGACTAGCTCTAGCTGTTGGGACAGGCACAGGTCACTCTATTTTTCCGTCAGGAAGAAGAATGAACCACAGGCTCAGCCTGCACCCCCGGAACCAGAATAGGGTCTGAAGCAATCCTGCGCTTTTGCGGCCAGCTCCCAAAAAAGCGAGTTGACAAATGGAGCTCAGGGGCACTGCAATTCACAGACCTGCAGAGTTATAAATGATAACTCTCGTCCACAAATATATTGAGGGAAGGCAACGAAGAGGATTTGAAAGCAAGGCAGAATTGCAGGAAACAGATTTCAGGAGGTAGATGCGACTCGCCTTTAAAGCACATGAAAAGCGGCAAAACGTCGACAATGATGCCCTTGGCCAAAAAGGGCGTATGCGTTTTTTCCTGAATATATTCAGGAAAAAACGCATACGCCCTTTTTGGCCAACCAAGCAAGCCGGAAAGGCCAATCAGCACTACAAAGAAGTCTCGCTTGCCATCGGTCAAAAGGGCCATGCTGAAAAAAGTGTAAAAACCAGAAATGCAGGACAGGCCAGGGAGACGTGGGAGCCTTGCTACGCTGATGGGCGGGATGTTAATTGCCAACAGCCACTCTGGAGAAGTGTACGGTGTGTCCTGAAACATGTAATAAACACAGCTTAGAGAGCATAGGGCACTTCCACTCATGGGCGTATACATTGGGAAAACTGAAAATCCACAAGACACAGGCACCCCGAAGTGTAGGGCTGCTCTGTTTACAAGAACCTCCACTTCGGTACACCTTAAATAGCCCAGGATAGAGAAAAATGGATAAAGAAGTTGTGGTACTTATGCACAATGGAATATCACTCAGCCATGTAATCAATGTCATAAGGCGAGTAGCAGCCAGTATGATGAGTGGATTGAGGTACGATGACTCTAAGTGAAATAAGTCACACAGAAAAAGACACTTATCCTAAGATATCACTTATAGAGGGAATGATAAAATAGCTACCCTTGAACTGAATTACAAGACAGAACAGAGTCACCCGTTTAGAAAACACACTATGGCTGCTTAACGGGAAAGGTCCGGTGGGGTGATGCATAAAACAAGGGTTTGAAATTAGCTCAGATACCGTTCCATAAGCCAAATATGTAATGGACAAGACGTACACCCTGCTCAGTGAAATGGACTCAACACCACCTATTCACCGCACAAGAATATATCTGACTAGTAAGAATCTTAAAACCTATGTATTGATATCTCTCTGGAAGTGAATCAAGAGGGTGTAAAGCGGCATAAACACAGCAGTGAAAAGCAGCTAAGCCCCATTATCAAAATAAATTACTTGAAAAAAACCCATAAAACAAAGACAGTGAAAGAGAGAGAAATTCATACAAAATCCATTCAGGGGCTCTGATGCAACCTGGATTGACCATATCTAGACCCACAGCTGGATGAGACCTAAGGCTGGACACTCTTGGGGCTGAGAGGATTGGTGAGGTTGGGTGAGCAAACGCAGACCCTTTAAAGTAATACTGCGTGGTACCCATCCCATGGGTCCCAAATCTCCAGGTTCAAGGGCATCTTCCCACATCGAAAACATGCCTGGGAAACCCAGAAGATGGTACACCGCGTGATCGGGAAAGGTTTCTAAAACGCACCTCATTTCTCCTCTCCTTGTGCTCGGGTTCGCCATTCCAGCCGCTTTACTAACAATCTCCCTACGTGGAGAATCAGCACCGTTAACCTCCTGTTTCGTACAGGTTGCAATTTGTCCTGAGGATGAACGGGAAGAGGGGGAACCAATGAGAGACTAGCTCTAGCTGTTGGGACAGGCACAGGTCACTCTATTTTTCCGTCAGGAAGAAGAATGAACCACAGGCTCAGCCTGCACCCCCGGAACCAGAATAGGGTCTGAAGCAATCCTGCGCTTTTG
Organism: Eubalaena glacialis; assembly: GCF_028564815.1. Taxonomy (NCBI): domain Eukaryota; kingdom Metazoa; phylum Chordata; class Mammalia; order Artiodactyla; family Balaenidae; genus Eubalaena; species Eubalaena glacialis. Next base: position 81,569 of record NW_026871379.1, on the reverse strand, counting down.
CGGCCAGCTCCCAAAAAAGCGAGTTGACAAATGGAGCTCAGGGGCACTGCAATTCACAGACCTGCAGAGTTATAAATGATAACTCTCGTCCACAAATATATTGAGGGAAGGCAACGAAGAGGATTTGAAAGCAAGGCAGAATTGCAGGAAACAGATTTCAGGAGGTAGATGCGACTCGCCTTTAAAGCACATGAAAAGCGGCAAAACGTCGACAATGATGCCCTTGGCCAAAAAGGGCGTATGCGTTTTTTCCTGAATATATTCAGGAAAAAACGCATACGCCCTTTTTGGCCAACCAAGCAAGCCGGAAAGGCCAATCAGCACTACAAAGAAGTCTCGCTTGCCATCGGTCAAAAGGGCCATGCTGAAAAAAGTGTAAAAACCAGAAATGCAGGACAGGCCAGGGAGACGTGGGAGCCTTGCTACGCTGATGGGCGGGATGTTAATTGCCAACAGCCACTCTGGAGAAGTGTACGGCGTGTCCTGAAACATGTAATAAACACAGCTTAGAGAGCATAGGGCACTTCCACTCATGGGCGTATACATTGGGAAAACTGAAAATCCACAAGACACAGGCACCCCGAAGTGTAGGGCTGCTCTGTTTACAAGAACCTCCACTTCGGTACACCTTAAATAGCCCAGGATAGAGAAAAATGGATAAAGAAGTTGTGGTACTTATGCACAATGGAATATCACTCAGCCATGAAATCAATGTCATAAGGCGAGTAGCAGCCAGTATGATGAGTGGATTGAGGTACGATGACTCTAAGTGAAATAAGTCACACAGAAAAAGACACTTATCCTAAGATATCACTTATAGAGGGAATGATAAAATAGCTACCCTTGAACTGAATTACAAGACAGAACAGAGTCACCCGTTTAGAAAACACACTATGGCTGCTTAACGGGAAAGGTCCGGTGGGGTGATGCATAAAACAAGGGTTTGAAATTAGCTCAGATACCGTTCCATAAGCCAAATATGTAATGGACAAGACGTACACCCTGCTCAGTGAAATGGACTCAACACCACCTATTCACCGCACAAGAATATATCTGACTAGTAAGAATCTTAAAACCTATGTATTGATATCTCTCTGGAAGTGAATCAAGAGGGTGTAAAGCGGCATAAACACAGCAGTGAAAAGCAGCTAAGCCCCATTATCAAAATAAATTACTTGAAAAGAACCCATAAAACAAAGACAGTGAAAGAGAGAGAAATTCATACAAAATCCATTCAGGGGCTCTGATGCAACCTGGATTGACCATATCTAGACCCACAGCTGGATGAGACCTAAGGCTGGACACTCTTGGGGCTGAGAGGATTGGTGAGGTTGGGTGAGCAAACGCAGACCCTTTAAAGTAATACTGCGTGGTACCCATCCCATGGGTCCCAAATCTCCAGGTTCAAGGGCATCTTCCCACATCGAAAACATGCCTGGGAAACCCAGAAGATGGTACACCGCGTGATCGGGAAAGGTTTCTAAAACGCACCTCATTTCTCCTCTCCTTGTGCTCGGGTTCGCCATTCCAGCCGCTTTACTAACAATCTCCCTACGTGGAGAATCAGCACCGTTAACCTCCTGTTTCGTACAGGTTGCAATTTGTCCTGAGGATGAACGGGAAGAGGGGGAACCAATGAGAGACTAGCTCTAGGTGTTGGGACAGGCACAGGTCACTCTATTTTTCCGTCAGGAAGAAGAATGAACCACAGGCTCAGCCTGCACCCCCGGAACCAGAATAGGGTCTGAAGCAATCCTGCGCTTTTGCGGCCAGCTCCCAAAAAAGCGAGTTGACAAATGGAGCTCAGGGGCACTGCAATTCACAGACCTGCAGAGTTATAAATGATAACTCTCGTCCACAAATATATTGAGGGAAGGCAACGAAGAGGATTTGAAAGCAAGGCAGAATTGCAGGAAACAGATTTCAGGAGGTAGATGCGACTCGCCTTTAAAGCACATGAAAAGCGGCAAAACGTCGACAATGATGCCCTTGGCCAAAAAGGGCGTATGCGTTTTTTCCTGAATATATTCAGGAAAAAACGCATACGCCCTTTTTGGCCAACCAAGCAAGCCGGAAAGGCCAATCAGCACTACAAAGAAGTCTCGCTTGCCATCGGTCAAAAGGGCCATGCTGAAAAAAGTGTAAAAACCAGAAATGCAGGACAGGCCAGGGAGACGTGGGAGCCTTGCTACGCTGATGGGCGGGATGTTAATTGCCAACAGCCACTCTGGAGAAGTGTACGGTGTGTCCTGAAACATGTAATAAACACAGCTTAGAGAGCATAGGGCACTTCCACTCATGGGCGTATACATTGGGAAAACTGAAAATCCACAAGACACAGGCACCCCGAAGTGTAGGGCTGCTCTGTTTACAAGAACCTCCACTTCGGTACACCTTAAATAGCCCAGGATAGAGAAAAATGGATAAAGAAGTTGTGGTACTTATGCACAATGGAATATCACTCAGCCATGTAATCAATGTCATAAGGCGAGTAGCAGCCAGTATGATGAGTGGATTGAGGTACGATGACTCTAAGTGAAATAAGTCACACAGAAAAAGACACTTATCCTAAGATATCACTTATAGAGGGAATGATAAAATAGCTACCCTTGAACTGAATTACAAGACAGAACAGAGTCACACGTTTTGAAAACACACTATGGCTGCTTAACGGGAAAGGTCCGGTGGGGTGATGCATAAAACAAGGGTTTGAAATTAGCTCAGATACCGTTCCATAAGCCAAATATGTAATGGACAAGACGTACACCCTGCTCAGTGAAATGGACTCAACACCACCTATTCACCGCACAAGAATATATCTGACTAGTAAGAATCTTAAAACCTATGTATTGATATCTCTCTGGAAGTGAATCAAGAGGGTGTAAAGTGGCATAAACACAGCAGTGAAAAGCAGCTAAGCCCCATTATCAAAATAAATTACTTGAAAAAAACCCATAAAACAAAGACAGTGAAAGAGAGAGAAATTCATACAAAATCCATTCAGGGGCTCTGATGCAACCTGGATTGACCATATCTAGACCCACAGCTGGATGAGACCTAAGGCTGGACACTCTTGGGGCTGAGAGGATTGGTGAGGTTGGGTGAGCAAACGCAGACCCTTTAAAGTAATACTGCGTGGTACCCATCCCATGGGTCCCAAATCTCCAGGTTCAAGGGCATCTTCCCACATCGAAAACATGCCTGGGAAACCCAGAAGATGGTACACCGCGTGATCGGGAAAGGTTTCTAAAACGCACCTCATTTCTCCTCTCCTTGTGCTCGGGTTCGCCATTCCAGCCGCTTTACTAACAATCTCCCTACGTGGAGAATCAGCACCGTTAACCTCCTGTTTCGTACAGGTTGCAATTTGTCCTGAGGATGAACGGGAAGAGGGGGAACCAATGAGAGACTAGCTCTAGCTGTTGGGACAGGCACAGGTCACTCTATTTTTCCGTCAGGAAGAAGAATGAACCACAGGCTCAGCCTGCACCCCCGGAACCAGAATAGGGTCTGAAGCAATCCTGCGCTTTTGCGGCCAGCTCCCAAAAAAGCGAGTTGACAAATGGAGCTCAGGGGCACTGCAATTCACAGACCTGCAGAGTTATAAATGATAACTCTCGTCCACAAATATATTGAGGGAAGGCAACGAAGAGGATTTGAAAGCAAGGCAGAATTGCAGGAAACAGATTTCAGGAGGTAGATGCGACTCGCCTTTAAAGCACATGAAAAGCGGCAAAACGTCGACAATGATGCCCTTGGCCAAAAAGGGCGTATGCGTTTTTTCCTGAATATATTCAGGAAAAAACGCATACGCCCTTTTTGGCCAACCAAGCAAGCCGGAAAGGCCAATCAGCACTACAAAGAAGTCTCGCTTGCCATCGGTCAAAAGGGCCATGCTGAAAAAAGTGTAAAAACCAGAAATGCAGGACAGGCCAGGGAGACGTGGGAGCCTTGCTACGCTGATGGGCGGGATGTTAATTGCCAACAGCCACTCTGGAGAAGTGTACGGCGTGTCCTGAAACATGTAATAAACACAGCTTAGAGAGCATAGGGCACTTCCACTCATGGGCGTATACATTGGGAAAACTGAAAATCCACAAGACACAGGCACCCCGAAGTGTAGGGCTGCTCTGTTTACAAGAACCTCCACTTCGGTACACCTTAAATAGCCCAGGATAGAGAAAAATGGATAAAGAAGTTGTGGTACTTATGCACAATGGAATATCACTCAGCCATGAAATCAATGTCATAAGGCGAGTAGCAGCCAGTATGATGAGTGGATTGAGGTACGATGACTCTAAGTGAAATAAGTCACACAGAAAAAGACACTTATCCTAAGATATCACTTATAGAGGGAATGATAAAATAGCTACCCTTGAACTGAATTACAAGACAGAACAGAGTCACACGTTTAGAAAACACACTATGGCTGCTTAACGGGAAAGGTCCGGTGGGGTGATGCATAAAACAAGGGTTTGAAATTAGCTCAGATACCGTTCCATAAGCCAAATATGTAATGGACAAGACGTACACCCTGCTCAGTGAAATGGACTCAACACCACCTATTCACCGCACAAGAATATATCTGACTAGTAAGAATCTTAAAACCTATGTATTGATATCTCTCTGGAAGTGAATCAAGAGGGTGTAAAGCGGCATAAACACAGCAGTGAAAAGCAGCTAAGCCCCATTATCAAAATAAATTACTTGAAAAAAACCCATAAAACAAAGACAGTGAAAGAGAGAGAAATTCATACAAAATCCATTCAGGGGCTCTGATGCAACCTGGATTGACCATATCTAGACCCACAGCTGGATGAGACCTAAGGCTGGACACTCTTGGGGCTGAGAGGATTGGTGAGGTTGGGTGAGCAAACGCAGACCCTTTAAAGTAATACTGCGTGGTACCCATCCCATGGGTCCCAAATCTCCAGGTTCAAGGGCATCTTCCCACATCGAAAACATGCCTGGGAAACCCAGAAGATGGTACACCGCGTGATCGGGAAAGGTTTCTAAAACGCACCTCATTTCTCCTCTCCTTGTGCTCGGGTTCGCCATTCCAGCCGCTTTACTAACAATCTCCCTACGTGGAGAATCAGCACCGTTAACCTCCTGTTTCGTACAGGTTGCAATTTGTCCTGAGGATGAACGGGAAGAGGGGGAACCAATGAGAGACTAGCTCTAGCTGTTGGGACAGGCACAGGTCACTCTATTTTTCCGTCAGGAAGAAGAATGAACCACAGGCTCAGCCTGCACCCCCGGAACCAGAATAGGGTCTGAAGCAATCCTGCGCTTTTGCGGCCAGCTCCCAAAAAAGCGAGTTGACAAATGGAGCTCAGGGGCACTGCAATTCACAGACCTGCAGAGTTATAAATGATAACTCTCGTCCACAAATATATTGAGGGAAGGCAACGAAGAGGATTTGAAAGCAAGGCAGAATTGCAGGAAACAGATTTCAGGAGGTAGATGCGACTCGCCTTTAAAGCACATGAAAAGCGGCAAAACGTCGACAATGATGCCCTTGGCCAAAAAGGGCGTATGCGTTTTTTCCTGAATATATTCAGGAAAAAACGCATACGCCCTTTTTGGCCAACCAAGCAAGCCGGAAAGGCCAATCAGCACTACAAAGAAGTCTCGCTTGCCATCGGTCAAAAGGGCCATGCTGAAAAAAGTGTAAAAACCAGAAATGCAGGACAGGCCAGGGAGACGTGGGAGCCTTGCTACGCTGATGGGCGGGATGTTAATTGCCAACAGCCACTCTGGAGAAGTGTACGGTGTGTCCTGAAACATGTAATAAACACAGCTTAGAGAGCATAGGGCACTTCCACTCATGGGCGTATACATTGGGAAAACTGAAAATCCACAAGACACAGGCACCCCGAAGTGTAGGGCTGCTCTGTTTACAAGAACCTCCACTTCGGTACACCTTAAATAGCCCAGGATAGAGAAAAATGGATAAAGAAGTTGTGGTACTTATGCACAATGGAATATCACTCAGCCATGAAATCAATGTCATAAGGCGAGTAGCAGCCAGTATGATGAGTGGATTGAGGTACGATGACTCTAAGTGAAATAAGTCACACAGAAAAAGACACTTATCCTAAGATATCACTTATAGAGGGAATGATAAAATAACTACCCTTGAACTGAATTACAAGACAGAACAGAGTCACCCGTTTAGAAAACACACTATGGCTGCTTAACGGGAAAGGTCCGGTGGGGTGATGCATAAAACAAGGGTTTGAAATTAGCTCAGATACCGTTCCATAAGCCAAATATGTAATGGACAAGACGTACACCCTGCTCAGTGAAATGGACTCAACACCACCTATTCACCGCACAAGAATATATCTGACTAGTAAGAATCTTAAAACCTATGTATTGATATCTCTCTGGAAGTGAATCAAGAGGGTGTAAAGCGGCATAAACACAGCAGTGAAAAGCAGCTAAGCCCCATTATCAAAATAAATTACTTGAAAAGAACCCATAAAACAAAGACAGTGAAAGAGAGAGAAATTCATACAAAATCCATTCAGGGGCTCTGATGCAACCTGGATTGACCATATCTAGACCCACAGCTGGATGAGACCTAAGGCTGGACACTCTTGGGGCTGAGAGGATTGGTGAGGTTGGGTGAGCAAACGCAGACCCTTTAAAGTAATACTGCGTGGTACCCATCCCATGGGTCCCAAATCTCCAGGTTCAAGGGCATCTTCCCACATCGAAAACATGCCTGGGAAACCCAGAAGATGGTACACCGCGTGATCGGGAAAGGTTTCTAAAACGCACCTCATTTCTCCTCTCCTTGTGCTCGGGTTCGCCATTCCAGCCGCTTTACTAACAATCTCCCTACGTGGAGAATCAGCACCGTTAACCTCCTGTTTCGTACAGGTTGCAATTTGTCCTGAGGATGAACGGGAAGAGGGGGAACCAATGAGAGACTAGCTCTAGCTGTTGGGACAGGCACAGGTCACTCTATTTTTCCGTCAGGAAGAAGAATGAACCACAGGCTCAGCCTGCACCCCCGGAACCAGAATAGGGTCTGAAGCAATCCTGCGCTTTTGCGGCCAGCTCCCAAAAAAGCGAGTTGACAAATGGAGCTCAGGGGCACTGCAATTCACAGACCTGCAGAGTTATAAATGATAACTCTCGTCCACAAATATATTGAGGGAAGGCAACGAAGAGGATTTGAAAGCAAGGCAGAATTGCAGGAAACAGATTTCAGGAGGTAGATGCGACTCGCCTTTAAAGCACATGAAAAGCGGCAAAACGTCGACAATGATGCCCTTGGCCAAAAAGGGCGTATGCGTTTTTTCCTGAATATATTCAGGAAAAAACGCATACGCCCTTTTTGGCCAACCAAGCAAGCCGGAAAGGCCAATCAGCACTACAAAGAAGTCTCGCTTGCCATCGGTCAAAAGGGCCATGCTGAAAAAAGTGTAAAAACCAGAAATGCAGGACAGGCCAGGGAGACGTGGGAGCCTTGCTACGCTGATGGGCGGGATGTTAATTGCCAACAGCCACTCTGGAGAAGTGTACGGCGTGTCCTGAAACATGTAATAAACACAGCTTAGAGAGCATAGGGCACTTCCACTCATGGGCGTATACATTGGGAAAACTGAAAATCCACAAGACACAGGCACCCCGAAGTGTAGGGCTGCTCTGTTTACAAGAACCTCCACTTCGGTACACCTTAAATAGCCCAGGATAGAGAAAAATGGATAAAGAAGTTGTGGTACTTATGCACAATGGAATATCACTCAGCCATGAAATCAATGTCATAAGGCGAGTAGCAGCCAGTATGATGAGTGGATTGAGGTACGATGACTCTAAGTGAAATAAGTCACACAGAAAAAGACACTTATCCTAAGATATCACTTATAGAGGGAATGATAAAATAGCTACCCTTGAACTGAATTACAAGACAGAACAGAGTCACACGTTTAGAAAACACACTATGGCTGCTTAACGGGAAAGGTCCGGTGGGGTGATGCATAAAACAAGGGTTTGAAATTAGCTCAGATACCGTTCCATAAGCCAAATATGTAATGGACAAGACGTACACCCTGCTCAGTGAAATGGACTCAACACCACCTATTCACCGCACAAGAATATATCTGACTAGTAAGAATCTTAAAACCTATGTATTGATATCTCTCTGGAAGTGAATCAAGAGGGTGTAAAGCGGCATAAACACAGCAGTGAAAAGCAGCTAAGCCCCATTATCAAAATAAATTACTTGAAAAAAACCCATAAAACAAAGACAGTGAAAGAGAGAGAAATTCATACAAAATCCATTCAGGGGCTCTGATGCAACCTGGATTGACCATATCTAGACCCACAGCTGGATGAGACCTAAGGCTGGACACTCTTGGGGCTGAGAGGATTGGTGAGGTTGGGTGAGCAAACGCAGACCCTTTAAAGTAATACTGCGTGGTACCCATCCCATGGGTCCCAAATCTCCAGGTTCAAGGGCATCTTCCCACATCGAAAACATGCCTGGGAAACCCAGAAGATGGTACACCGCGTGATCGGGAAAGGTTTCTAAAACGCACCTCATTTCTCCTCTCCTTGTGCTCGGGTTCGCCATTCCAGCCGCTTTACTAACAATCTCCCTACGTGGAGAATCAGCACCGTTAACCTCCTGTTTCGTACAGGTTGCAATTTGTCCTGAGGATGAACGGGAAGAGGGGGAACCAATGAGAGACTAGCTCTAGCTGTTGGGACAGGCACAGGTCACTCTATTTTTCCGTCAGGAAGAAGAATGAACCACAGGCTCAGCCTGCACCCCCGGAACCAGAATAGGGTCTGAAGCAATCCTGCGCTTTTGCGGCCAGCTCCCAAAAAAGCGAGTTGACAAATGGAGCTCAGGGGCACTGCAATTCACAGACCTGCAGAGTTATAAATGATAACTCTCGTCCACAAATATATTGAGGGAAGGCAACGAAGAGGATTTGAAAGCAAGGCAGAATTGCAGGAAACAGATTTCAGGAGGTAGATGCGACTCGCCTTTAAAGCACATGAAAAGCGGCAAAACGTCGACAATGATGCCCTTGGCCAAAAAGGGCGTATGCGTTTTTTCCTGAATATATTCAGGAAAAAACGCATACGCCCTTTTTGGCCAACCAAGCAAGCCGGAAAGGCCAATCAGCACTACAAAGAAGTCTCGCTTGCCATCGGTCAAAAGGGCCATGCTGAAAAAAGTGTAAAAACCAGAAATGCAGGACAGGCCAGGGAGACGTGGGAGCCTTGCTACGCTGATGGGCGGGATGTTAATTGCCAACAGCCACTCTGGAGAAGTGTACGGCGTGTCCTGAAACATGTAATAAACACAGCTTAGAGAGCATAGGGCACTTCCACTCATGGGCGTATACATTGGGAAAACTGAAAATCCACAAGACACAGGCACCCCGAAGTGTAGGGCTGCTCTGTTTACAAGAACCTCCACTTCGGTACACCTTAAATAGCCCAGGATAGAGAAAAATGGATAAAGAAGTTGTGGTACTTATGCACAATGGAATATCACTCAGCCATGAAATCAATGTCATAAGGCGAGTAGCAGCCAGTATGATGAGTGGATTGAGGTACGATGACTCTAAGTGAAATAAGTCACACAGAAAAAGACACTTATCCTAAGATATCACTTATAGAGGGAATGATAAAATAGCTACCCTTGAACTGAATTACAAGACAGAACAGAGTCACCCGTTTAGAAAACACACTATGGCTGCTTAACGGGAAAGGTCCGGTGGGGTGATGCATAAAACAAGGGTTTGAAATTAGCTCAGATACCGTTCCATAAGCCAAATATGTAATGGACAAGACGTACACCCTGCTCAGTGAAATGGACTCAACACCACCTATTCACCGCACAAGAATATATCTGACTAGTAAGAATCTTAAAACCTATGTATTGATATCTCTCTGGAAGTGAATCAAGAGGGTGTAAAGCGGCATAAACACAGCAGTGAAAAGCAGCTAAGCCCCATTATCAAAATAAATTACTTGAAAAGAACCCATAAAACAAAGACAGTGAAAGAGAGAGAAATTCATACAAAATCCATTCAGGGGCTCTGATGCAACCTGGATTGACCATATCTAGACCCACAGCTGGATGAGACCTAAGGCTGGACACTCTTGGGGCTGAGAGGATTGGTGAGGTTGGGTGAGCAAACGCAGACCCTTTAAAGTAATACTGCGTGGTACCCATCCCATGGGTCCCAAATCTCCAGGTTCAAGGGCATCTTCCCACATCGAAAACATGCCTGGGAAACCCAGAAGATGGTACACCGCGTGATCGGGAAAGGTTTCTAAAACGCACCTCATTTCTCCTCTCCTTGTGCTCGGGTTCGCCATTCCAGCCGCTTTACTAACAATCTCCCTACGTGGAGAATCAGCACCGTTAACCTCCTGTTTCGTACAGGTTGCAATTTGTCCTGAGGATGAACGGGAAGAGGGGGAACCAATGAGAGACTAGCTCTAGCTGTTGGGACAGGCACAGGTCACTCTATTTTTCCGTCAGGAAGAAGAATGAACCACAGGCTCAGCCTGCACCCCCGGAACCAGAATAGGGTCTGAAGCAATCCTGCGCTTTTGCGGCCAGCTCCCAAAAAAGCGAGTTGACAAATGGAGCTCAGGGGCACTGCAATTCACAGACCTGCAGAGTTATAAATGATAACTCTCGTCCACAAATATATTGAGGGAAGGCAACGAAGAGGATTTGAAAGCAAGGCAGAATTGCAGGAAACAGATTTCAGGAGGTAGATGCGACTCGCCTTTAAAGCACATGAAAAGCGGCAAAACGTCGACAATGATGCCCTTGGCCAAAAAGGGCGTATGCGTTTTTTCCTGAATATATTCAGGAAAAAACGCATACGCCCTTTTTGGCCAACCAAGCAAGCCGGAAAGGCCAATCAGCACTACAAAGAAGTCTCGCTTGCCATCGGTCAAAAGGGCCATGCTGAAAAAAGTGTAAAAACCAGAAATGCAGGACAGGCCAGGGAGACGTGGGAGCCTTGCTACGCTGATGGGCGGGATGTTAATTGCCAACAGCCACTCTGGAGAAGTGTACGGCGTGTCCTGAAACATGTAATAAACACAGCTTAGAGAGCATAGGGCACTTCCACTCATGGGCGTATACATTGGGAAAACTGAAAATCCACAAGACACAGGCACCCCGAAGTGTAGGGCTGCTCTGTTTACAAGAACCTCCACTTCGGTACACCTTAAATAGCCCAGGATAGAGAAAAATGGATAAAGAAGTTGTGGTACTTATGCACAATGGAATATCACTCAGCCATGAAATCAATGTCATAAGGCGAGTAGCAGCCAGTATGATGAGTGGATTGAGGTACGATGACTCTAAGTGAAATAAGTCACACAGAAAAAGACACTTATCCTAAGATATCACTTATAGAGGGAATGATAAAATAGCTACCCTTGAACTGAATTACAAGACAGAACAGAGTCACACGTTTAGAAAACACACTATGGCTGCTTAACGGGAAAGGTCCGGTGGGGTGATGCATAAAACAAGGGTTTGAAATTAGCTCAGATACCGTTCCATAAGCCAAATATGTAATGGACAAGACGTACACCCTGCTCAGTGAAATGGACTCAACACCACCTATTCACCGCACAAGAATATATCTGACTAGTAAGAATCTTAAAACCTATGTATTGATATCTCTCTGGAAGTGAATCAAGAGGGTGTAAAGCGGCATAAACACAGCAGTGAAAAGCAGCTAAGCCCCATTATCAAAATAAATTACTTGAAAAAAACCCATAAAACAAAGACAGTGAAAGAGAGAGAAATTCATACAAAATCCATTCAGGGGCTCTGATGCAACCTGGATTGACCATATCTAGACCCACAGCTGGATGAGACCTAAGGCTGGACACTCTTGGGGCTGAGAGGATTGGTGAGGTTGGGTGAGCAAACGCAGACCCTTTAAAGTAATACTGCGTGGTACCCATCCCATGGGTCCCAAATCTCCAGGTTCAAGGGCATCTTCCCACATCGAAAACATGCCTGGGAAACCCAGAAGATGGTACACCGCGTGATCGGGAAAGGTTTCTAAAACGCACCTCATTTCTCCTCTCCTTGTGCTCGGGTTCGCCATTCCAGCCGCTTTACTAACAATCTCCCTACGTGGAGAATCAGCACCGTTAACCTCCTGTTTCGTACAGGTTGCAATTTGTCCTGAGGATGAACGGGAAGAGGGGGAACCAATGAGAGACTAGCTCTAGCTGTTGGGACAGGCACAGGTCACTCTATTTTTCCGTCAGGAAGAAGAATGAACCACAGGCTCAGCCTGCACCCCCGGAACCAGAATAGGGTCTGAAGCAATCCTGCGCTTTTGCGGCCAGCTCCCAAAAAAGCGAGTTGACAAATGGAGCTCAGGGGCACTGCAATTCACAGACCTGCAGAGTTATAAATGATAACTCTCGTCCACAAATATATTGAGGGAAGGCAACGAAGAGGATTTGAAAGCAAGGCAGAATTGCAGGAAACAGATTTCAGGAGGTAGATGCGACTCGCCTTTAAAGCACATGAAAAGCGGCAAAACGTCGACAATGATGCCCTTGGCCAAAAAGGGCGTATGCGTTTTTTCCTGAATATATTCAGGAAAAAACGCATACGCCCTTTTTGGCCAACCAAGCAAGCCGGAAAGGCCAATCAGCACTACAAAGAAGTCTCGCTTGCCATCGGTCAAAAGGGCCATGCTGAAAAAAGTGTAAAAACCAGAAATGCAGGACAGGCCAGGGAGACGTGGGAGCCTTGCTACGCTGATGGGCGGGATGTTAATTGCCAACAGCCACTCTGGAGAAGTGTACGGTGTGTCCTGAAACATGTAATAAACACAGCTTAGAGAGCATAGGGCACTTCCACTCATGGGCGTATACATTGGGAAAACTGAAAATCCACAAGACACAGGCACCCCGAAGTGTAGGGCTGCTCTGTTTACAAGAACCTCCACTTCGGTACACCTTAAATAGCCCAGGATAGAGAAAAATGGATAAAGAAGTTGTGGTACTTATGCACAATGGAATATCACTCAGCCATGAAATCAATGTCATAAGGCGAGTAGCAGCCAGTATGATGAGTGGATTGAGGTACGATGACTCTAAGTGAAATAAGTCACACAGAAAAAGACACTTATCCTAAGATATCACTTATAGAGGGAATGATAAAATAGCTACCCTTGAACTGAATTACAAGACAGAACAGAGTCACACGTTTAGAAAACACACTATGGCTGCTTAACGGGAAAGGTCCGGTGGGGTGATGCATAAAACAAGGGTTTGAAATTAGCTCAGATACCGTTCCATAAGCCAAATATGTAATGGACAAGACGTACACCCTGCTCAGTGAAATGGACTCAACACCACCTATTCACCGCACAAGAATATATCTGACTAGTAAGAATCTTAAAACCTATGTATTGATATCTCTCTGGAAGTGAATCAAGAGGGTGTAAAGCGGCATAAACACAGCAGTGAAAAGCAGCTAAGCCCCATTATCAAAATAAATTACTTGAAAAAAACCCATAAAACAAAGACAGTGAAAGAGAGAGAAATTCATACAAAATCCATTCAGGGGCTCTGATGCAACCTGGATTGACCATATCTAGACCCACAGCTGGATGAGACCTAAGGCTGGACACTCTTGGGGCTGAGAGGATTGGTGAGGTTGGGTGAGCAAACGCAGACCCTTTAAAGTAATACTGCGTGGTACCCATCCCATGGGTCCCAAATCTCCAGGTTCAAGGGCATCTTCCCACATCGAAAACATGCCTGGGAAACCCAGAAGATGGTACACCGCGTGATCGGGAAAGGTTTCTAAAACGCACCTCATTTCTCCTCTCCTTGTGCTCGGGTTCGCCATTCCAGCCGCTTTACTAACAATCTCCCTACGTGGAGAATCAGCACCGTTAACCTCCTGTTTCGTACAGGTTGCAATTTGTCCTGAGGATGAACGGGAAGAGGGGGAACCAATGAGAGACTAGCTCTAGCTGTTGGGACAGGCACAGGTCACTCTATTTTTCCGTCAGGAAGAAGAATGAACCACAGGCTCAGCCTGCACCCCCGGAACCAGAATAGGGTCTGAAGCAATCCTGCGCTTTTGCGGCCAGCTCCCAAAAAAGCGAGTTGACAAATGGAGCTCAGGGGCACTGCAATTCACAGACCTGCAGAGTTATAAATGATAACTCTCGTCCACAAATATATTGAGGGAAGGCAACGAAGAGGATTTGAAAGCAAGGCAGAATTGCAGGAAACAGATTTCAGGAGGTAGATGCGACTCGCCTTTAAAGCACATGAAAAGCGGCAAAACGTCGACAATGATGCCCTTGGCCAAAAAGGGCGTATGCGTTTTTTCCTGAATATATTCAGGAAAAAACGCATACGCCCTTTTTGGCCAACCAAGCAAGCCGGAAAGGCCAATCAGCACTACAAAGAAGTCTCGCTTGCCATCGGTCAAAAGGGCCATGCTGAAAAAAGTGTAAAAACCAGAAATGCAGGACAGGCCAGGGAGACGTGGGAGCCTTGCTACGCTGATGGGCGGGATGTTAATTGCCAACAGCCACTCTGGAGAAGTGTACGGCGTGTCCTGAAACATGTAATAAACACAGCTTAGAGAGCATAGGGCACTTCCACTCATGGGCGTATACATTGGGAAAACTGAAAATCCACAAGACACAGGCACCCCGAAGTGTAGGGCTGCTCTGTTTACAAGAACCTCCACTTCGGTACACCTTAAATAGCCCAGGATAGAGAAAAATGGATAAAGAAGTTGTGGTACTTATGCACAATGGAATATCACTCAGCCATGAAATCAATGTCATAAGGCGAGTAGCAGCCAGTATGATGAGTGGATTGAGGTACGATGACTCTAAGTGAAATAAGTCACACAGAAAAAGACACTTATCCTAAGATATCACTTATAGAGGGAATGATAAAATAGCTACCCTTGAACTGAATTACAAGACAGAACAGAGTCACCCGTTTAGAAAACACACTATGGCTGCTTAACGGGAAAGGTCCGGTGGGGTGATGCATAAAACAAGGGTTTGAAATTAGCTCAGATACCGTTCCATAAGCCAAATATGTAATGGACAAGACGTACACCCTGCTCAGTGAAATGGACTCAACACCACCTATTCACCGCACAAGAATATATCTGACTAGTAAGAATCTTAAAACCTATGTATTGATATCTCTCTGGAAGTGAATCAAGAGGGTGTAAAGCGGCATAAACACAGCAGTGAAAAGCAGCTAAGCCCCATTATCAAAATAAATTACTTGAAAAGAACCCATAAAACAAAGACAGTGAAAGAGAGAGAAATTCATACAAAATCCATTCAGGGGCTCTGATGCAACCTGGATTGACCATATCTAGACCCACAGCTGGATGAGACCTAAGGCTGGACACTCTTGGGGCTGAGAGGATTGGTGAGGTTGGGTGAGCAAACGCAGACCCTTTAAAGTAATACTGCGTGGTACCCATCCCATGGGTCCCAAATCTCCAGGTTCAAGGGCATCTTCCCACATCGAAAACATGCCTGGGAAACCCAGAAGATGGTACACCGCGTGATCGGGAAAGGTTTCTAAAACGCACCTCATTTCTCCTCTCCTTGTGCTCGGGTTCGCCATTCCAGCCGCTTTACTAACAATCTCCCTACGTGGAGAATCAGCACCGTTAACCTCCTGTTTCGTACAGGTTGCAATTTGTCCTGAGGATGAACGGGAAGAGGGGGAACCAATGAGAGACTAGCTCTAGCTGTTGGGACAGGCACAGGTCACTCTATTTTTCCGTCAGGAAGAAGAATGAACCACAGGCTCAGCCTGCACCCCCGGAACCAGAATAGGGTCTGAAGCAATCCTGCGCTTTTGCGGCCAGCTCCCAAAAAAGCGAGTTGACAAATGGAGCTCAGGGGCACTGCAATTCACAGACCTGCAGAGTTATAAATGATAACTCTCGTCCACAAATATATTGAGGGAAGGCAACGAAGAGGATTTGAAAGCAAGGCAGAATTGCAGGAAACAGATTTCAGGAGGTAGATGCGACTCGCCTTTAAAGCACATGAAAAGCGGCAAAACGTCGACAATGATGCCCTTGGCCAAAAAGGGCGTATGCGTTTTTTCCTGAATATATTCAGGAAAAAACGCATACGCCCTTTTTGGCCAACCAAGCAAGCCGGAAAGGCCAATCAGCACTACAAAGAAGTCTCGCTTGCCATCGGTCAAAAGGGCCATGCTGAAAAAAGTGTAAAAACCAGAAATGCAGGACAGGCCAGGGAGACGTGGGAGCCTTGCTACGCTGATGGGCGGGATGTTAATTGCCAACAGCCACTCTGGAGAAGTGTACGGTGTGTCCTGAAACATGTAATAAACACAGCTTAGAGAGCATAGGGCACTTCCACTCATGGGCGTATACATTGGGAAAACTGAAAATCCACAAGACACAGGCACCCCGAAGTGTAGGGCTGCTCTGTTTACAAGAACCTCCACTTCGGTACACCTTAAATAGCCCAGGATAGAGAAAAATGGATAAAGAAGTTGTGGTACTTATGCACAATGGAATATCACTCAGCCATGTAATCAATGTCATAAGGCGAGTAGCAGCCAGTATGATGAGTGGATTGAGGTACGATGACTCTAAGTGAAATAAGTCACACAGAAAAAGACACTTATCCTAAGATATCACTTATAGAGGGAATGATAAAATAGCTACCCTTGAACTGAATTACAAGACAGAACAGAGTCACACGTTTTGAAAACACACTATGGCTGCTTAACGGGAAAGGTCCGGTGGGGTGATGCATAAAACAAGGGTTTGAAATTAGCTCAGATACCGTTCCATAAGCCAAATATGTAATGGACAAGACGTACACCCTGCTCAGTGAAATGGACTCAACACCACCTATTCACCGCACAAGAATATATCTGACTAGTAAGAATCTTAAAACCTATGTATTGATATCTCTCTGGAAGTGAATCAAGAGGGTGTAAAGCGGCATAAACACAGCAGTGAAAAGCAGCTAAGCCCCATTATCAAAATAAATTACTTGAAAAGAACCCATAAAACAAAGACAGTGAAAGAGAGAGAAATTCATACAAAATCCATTCAGGGGCTCTGATGCAACCTGGATTGACCATATCTAGACCCACAGCTGGATGAGACCTAAGGCTGGACACTCTTGGGGCTGAGAGGATTGGTGAGGTTGGGTGAGCAAACGCAGACCCTTTAAAGTAATACTGCGTGGTACCCATCCCATGGGTCCCAAATCTCCAGGTTCAAGGGCATCTTCCCACATCGAAAACATGCCTGGGAAACCCAGAAGATGGTACACCGCGTGATCGGGAAAGGTTTCTAAAACGCACCTCATTTCTCCTCTCCTTGTGCTCGGGTTCGCCATTCCAGCCGCTTTACTAACAATCTCCCTACGTGGAGAATCAGCACCGTTAACCTCCTGTTTCGTACAGGTTGCAATTTGTCCTGAGGATGAACGGGAAGAGGGGGAACCAATGAGAGACTAGCTCTAGCTGTTGGGACAGGCACAGGTCACTCTATTTTTCCGTCAGGAAGAAGAATGAACCACAGGCTCAGCCTGCACCCCCGGAACCAGAATAGGGTCTGAAGCAATCCTGCGCTTTTGCGGCCAGCTCCCAAAAAAGCGAGTTGACAAATGGAGCTCAGGGGCACTGCAATTCACAGACCTGCAGAGTTATAAATGATAACTCTCGTCCACAAATATATTGAGGGAAGGCAACGAAGAGGATTTGAAAGCAAGGCAGAATTGCAGGAAACAGATTTCAGGAGGTAGATGCGACTCGCCTTTAAAGCACATGAAAAGCGGCAAAACGTCGACAATGATGCCCTTGGCCAAAAAGGGCGTATGCGTTTTTTCCTGAATATATTCAGGAAAAAACGCATACGCCCTTTTTGGCCAACCAAGCAAGCCGGAAAGGCCAATCAGCACTACAAAGAAGTCTCGCTTGCCATCGGTCAAAAGGGCCATGCTGAAAAAAGTGTAAAAACCAGAAATGCAGGACAGGCCAGGGAGACGTGGGAGCCTTGCTACGCTGATGGGCGGGATGTTAATTGCCAACAGCCACTCTGGAGAAGTGTACGGCGTGTCCTGAAACATGTAATAAACACAGCTTAGAGAGCATAGGGCACTTCCACTCATGGGCGTATACATTGGGAAAACTGAAAATCCACAAGACACAGGCACCCCGAAGTGTAGGGCTGCTCTGTTTACAAGAACCTCCACTTCGGTACACCTTAAATAGCCCAGGATAGAGAAAAATGGATAAAGAAGTTGTGGTACTTATGCACAATGGAATATCACTCAGCCATGAAATCAATGTCATAAGGCGAGTAGCAGCCAGTATGATGAGTGGATTGAGGTACGATGACTCTAAGTGAAATAAGTCACACAGAAAAAGACACTTATCCTAAGATATCACTTATAGAGGGAATGATAAAATAGCTACCCTTGAACTGAATTACAAGACAGAACAGAGTCACACGTTTAGAAAACACACTATGGCTGCTTAACGGGAAAGGTCCGGTGGGGTGATGCATAAAACAAGGGTTTGAAATTAGCTCAGATACCGTTCCATAAGCCAAATATGTAATGGACAAGACGTACACCCTGCTCAGTGAAATGGACTCAACACCACCTATTCACCGCACAAGAATATATCTGACTAGTAAGAATCTTAAAACCTATGTATTGATATCTCTCTGGAAGTGAATCAAGAGGGTGTAAAGCGGCATAAACACAGCAGTGAAAAGCAGCTAAGCCCCATTATCAAAATAAATTACTTGAAAAAAACCCATAAAACAAAGACAGTGAAAGAGAGAGAAATTCATACAAAATCCATTCAGGGGCTCTGATGCAACCTGGATTGACCATATCTAGACCCACAGCTGGATGAGACCTAAGGCTGGACACTCTTGGGGCTGAGAGGATTGGTGAGGTTGGGTGAGCAAACGCAGACCCTTTAAAGTAATACTGCGTGGTACCCATCCCATGGGTCCCAAATCTCCAGGTTCAAGGGCATCTTCCCACATCGAAAACATGCCTGGGAAACCCAGAAGATGGTACACCGCGTGATCGGGAAAGGTTTCTAAAACGCACCTCATTTCTCCTCTCCTTGTGCTCGGGTTCGCCATTCCAGCCGCTTTACTAACAATCTCCCTACGTGGAGAATCAGCACCGTTAACCTCCTGTTTCGTACAGGTTGCAATTTGTCCTGAGGATGAACGGGAAGAGGGGGAACCAATGAGAGACTAGCTCTAGCTGTTGGGACAGGCACAGGTCACTCTATTTTTCCGTCAGGAAGAAGAATGAACCACAGGCTCAGCCTGCACCCCCGGAACCAGAATAGGGTCTGAAGCAATCCTGCGCTTTTGCGGCCAGCTCCCAAAAAAGCGAGTTGACAAATGGAGCTCAGGGGCACTGCAATTCACAGACCTGCAGAGTTATAAATGATAACTCTCGTCCACAAATATATTGAGGGAAGGCAACGAAGAGGATTTGAAAGCAAGGCAGAATTGCAGGAAACAGATTTCAGGAGGTAGATGCGACTCGCCTTTAAAGCACATGAAAAGCGGCAAAACGTCGACAATGATGCCCTTGGCCAAAAAGGGCGTATGCGTTTTTTCCTGAATATATTCAGGAAAAAACGCATACGCCCTTTTTGGCCAACCAAGCAAGCCGGAAAGGCCAATCAGCACTACAAAGAAGTCTCGCTTGCCATCGGTCAAAAGGGCCATGCTGAAAAAAGTGTAAAAACCAGAAATGCAGGACAGGCCAGGGAGACGTGGGAGCCTTGCTACGCTGATGGGCGGGATGTTAATTGCCAACAGCCACTCTGGAGAAGTGTACGGTGTGTCCTGAAACATGTAATAAACACAGCTTAGAGAGCATAGGGCACTTCCACTCATGGGCGTATACATTGGGAAAACTGAAAATCCACAAGACACAGGCACCCCGAAGTGTAGGGCTGCTCTGTTTACAAGAACCTCCACTTCGGTACACCTTAAATAGCCCAGGATAGAGAAAAATGGATAAAGAAGTTGTGGTACTTATGCACAATGGAATATCACTCAGCCATGAAATCAATGTCATAAGGCGAGTAGCAGCCAGTATGATGAGTGGATTGAGGTACGATGACTCTAAGTGAAATAAGTCACACAGAAAAAGACACTTATCCTAAGATATCACTTATAGAGGGAATGATAAAATAGCTACCCTTGAACTGAATTACAAGACAGAACAGAGTCACCCGTTTAGAAAACACACTATGGCTGCTTAACGGGAAAGGTCCGGTGGGGTGATGCATAAAACAAGGGTTTGAAATTAGCTCAGATACCGTTCCATAAGCCAAATATGTAATGGACAAGACGTACACCCTGCTCAGTGAAATGGACTCAACACCACCTATTCACCGCACAAGAATATATCTGACTAGTAAGAATCTTAAAACCTATGTATTGATATCTCTCTGGAAGTGAATCAAGAGGGTGTAAAGCGGCATAAACACAGCAGTGAAAAGCAGCTAAGCCCCATTATCAAAATAAATTACTTGAAAAGAACCCATAAAACAAAGACAGTGAAAGAGAGAGAAATTCATACAAAATCCATTCAGGGGCTCTGATGCAACCTGGATTGACCATATCTAGACCCACAGCTGGATGAGACCTAAGGCTGGACACTCTTGGGGCTGAGAGGATTGGTGAGGTTGGGTGAGCAAACGCAGACCCTTTAAAGTAATACTGCGTGGTACCCATCCCATGGGTCCCAAATCTCCAGGTTCAAGGGCATCTTCCCACATCGAAAACATGCCTGGGAAACCCAGAAGATGGTACACCGCGTGATCGGGAAAGGTTTCTAAAACGCACCTCATTTCTCCTCTCCTTGTGCTCGGGTTCGCCATTCCAGCCGCTTTACTAACAATCTCCCTACGTGGAGAATCAGCACCGTTAACCTCCTGTTTCGTACAGGTTGCAATTTGTCCTGAGGATGAACGGGAAGAGGGGGAACCAATGAGAGACTAGCTCTAGCTGTTGGGACAGGCACAGGTCACTCTATTTTTCCGTCAGGAAGAAGAATGAACCACAGGCTCAGCCTGCACCCCCGGAACCAGAATAGGGTCTGAAGCAATCCTGCGCTTTTGCGGCCAGCTCCCAAAAAAGCGAGTTGACAAATGGAGCTCAGGGGCACTGCAATTCACAGACCTGCAGAGTTATAAATGATAACTCTCGTCCACAAATATATTGAGGGAAGGCAACGAAGAGGATTTGAAAGCAAGGCAGAATTGCAGGAAACAGATTTCAGGAGGTAGATGCGACTCGCCTTTAAAGCACATGAAAAGCGGCAAAACGTCGACAATGATGCCCTTGGCCAAAAAGGGCGTATGCGTTTTTTCCTGAATATATTCAGGAAAAAACGCATACGCCCTTTTTGGCCAACCAAGCAAGCCGGAAA
Organism: Eubalaena glacialis; assembly: GCF_028564815.1. Taxonomy (NCBI): domain Eukaryota; kingdom Metazoa; phylum Chordata; class Mammalia; order Artiodactyla; family Balaenidae; genus Eubalaena; species Eubalaena glacialis. The sequence continues at coordinate 60,066 of NW_026871379.1, read as the reverse complement.
GGCCAATCAGCACTACAAAGAAGTCTCGCTTGCCATCGGTCAAAAGGGCCATGCTGAAAAAAGTGTAAAAACCAGAAATGCAGGACAGGCCAGGGAGACGTGGGAGCCTTGCTACGCTGATGGGCGGGATGTTAATTGCCAACAGCCACTCTGGAGAAGTGTACGGCGTGTCCTGAAACATGTAATAAACACAGCTTAGAGAGCATAGGGCACTTCCACTCATGGGCGTATACATTGGGAAAACTGAAAATCCACAAGACACAGGCACCCCGAAGTGTAGGGCTGCTCTGTTTACAAGAACCTCCACTTCGGTACACCTTAAATAGCCCAGGATAGAGAAAAATGGATAAAGAAGTTGTGGTACTTATGCACAATGGAATATCACTCAGCCATGAAATCAATGTCATAAGGCGAGTAGCAGCCAGTATGATGAGTGGATTGAGGTACGATGACTCTAAGTGAAATAAGTCACACAGAAAAAGACACTTATCCTAAGATATCACTTATAGAGGGAATGATAAAATAGCTACCCTTGAACTGAATTACAAGACAGAACAGAGTCACACGTTTAGAAAACACACTATGGCTGCTTAACGGGAAAGGTCCGGTGGGGTGATGCATAAAACAAGGGTTTGAAATTAGCTCAGATACCGTTCCATAAGCCAAATATGTAATGGACAAGACGTACACCCTGCTCAGTGAAATGGACTCAACACCACCTATTCACCGCACAAGAATATATCTGACTAGTAAGAATCTTAAAACCTATGTATTGATATCTCTCTGGAAGTGAATCAAGAGGGTGTAAAGCGGCATAAACACAGCAGTGAAAAGCAGCTAAGCCCCATTATCAAAATAAATTACTTGAAAAAAACCCATAAAACAAAGACAGTGAAAGAGAGAGAAATTCATACAAAATCCATTCAGGGGCTCTGATGCAACCTGGATTGACCATATCTAGACCCACAGCTGGATGAGACCTAAGGCTGGACACTCTTGGGGCTGAGAGGATTGGTGAGGTTGGGTGAGCAAACGCAGACCCTTTAAAGTAATACTGCGTGGTACCCATCCCATGGGTCCCAAATCTCCAGGTTCAAGGGCATCTTCCCACATCGAAAACATGCCTGGGAAACCCAGAAGATGGTACACCGCGTGATCGGGAAAGGTTTCTAAAACGCACCTCATTTCTCCTCTCCTTGTGCTCGGGTTCGCCATTCCAGCCGCTTTACTAACAATCTCCCTACGTGGAGAATCAGCACCGTTAACCTCCTGTTTCGTACAGGTTGCAATTTGTCCTGAGGATGAACGGGAAGAGGGGGAACCAATGAGAGACTAGCTCTAGCTGTTGGGACAGGCACAGGTCACTCTATTTTTCCGTCAGGAAGAAGAATGAACCACAGGCTCAGCCTGCACCCCCGGAACCAGAATAGGGTCTGAAGCAATCCTGCGCTTTTGCGGCCAGCTCCCAAAAAAGCGAGTTGACAAATGGAGCTCAGGGGCACTGCAATTCACAGACCTGCAGAGTTATAAATGATAACTCTCGTCCACAAATATATTGAGGGAAGGCAACGAAGAGGATTTGAAAGCAAGGCAGAATTGCAGGAAACAGATTTCAGGAGGTAGATGCGACTCGCCTTTAAAGCACATGAAAAGCGGCAAAACGTCGACAATGATGCCCTTGGCCAAAAAGGGCGTATGCGTTTTTTCCTGAATATATTCAGGAAAAAACGCATACGCCCTTTTTGGCCAACCAAGCAAGCCGGAAAGGCCAATCAGCACTACAAAGAAGTCTCGCTTGCCATCGGTCAAAAGGGCCATGCTGAAAAAAGTGTAAAAACCAGAAATGCAGGACAGGCCAGGGAGACGTGGGAGCCTTGCTACGCTGATGGGCGGGATGTTAATTGCCAACAGCCACTCTGGAGAAGTGTACGGTGTGTCCTGAAACATGTAATAAACACAGCTTAGAGAGCATAGGGCACTTCCACTCATGGGCGTATACATTGGGAAAACTGAAAATCCACAAGACACAGGCACCCCGAAGTGTAGGGCTGCTCTGTTTACAAGAACCTCCACTTCGGTACACCTTAAATAGCCCAGGATAGAGAAAAATGGATAAAGAAGTTGTGGTACTTATGCACAATGGAATATCACTCAGCCATGAAATCAATGTCATAAGGCGAGTAGCAGCCAGTATGATGAGTGGATTGAGGTACGATGACTCTAAGTGAAATAAGTCACACAGAAAAAGACACTTATCCTAAGATATCACTTATAGAGGGAATGATAAAATAGCTACCCTTGAACTGAATTACAAGACAGAACAGAGTCACCCGTTTAGAAAACACACTATGGCTGCTTAACGGGAAAGGTCCGGTGGGGTGATGCATAAAACAAGGGTTTGAAATTAGCTCAGATACCGTTCCATAAGCCAAATATGTAATGGACAAGACGTACACCCTGCTCAGTGAAATGGACTCAACACCACCTATTCACCGCACAAGAATATATCTGACTAGTAAGAATCTTAAAACCTATGTATTGATATCTCTCTGGAAGTGAATCAAGAGGGTGTAAAGCGGCATAAACACAGCAGTGAAAAGCAGCTAAGCCCCATTATCAAAATAAATTACTTGAAAAGAACCCATAAAACAAAGACAGTGAAAGAGAGAGAAATTCATACAAAATCCATTCAGGGGCTCTGATGCAACCTGGATTGACCATATCTAGACCCACAGCTGGATGAGACCTAAGGCTGGACACTCTTGGGGCTGAGAGGATTGGTGAGGTTGGGTGAGCAAACGCAGACCCTTTAAAGTAATACTGCGTGGTACCCATCCCATGGGTCCCAAATCTCCAGGTTCAAGGGCATCTTCCCACATCGAAAACATGCCTGGGAAACCCAGAAGATGGTACACCGCGTGATCGGGAAAGGTTTCTAAAACGCACCTCATTTCTCCTCTCCTTGTGCTCGGGTTCGCCATTCCAGCCGCTTTACTAACAATCTCCCTACGTGGAGAATCAGCACCGTTAACCTCCTGTTTCGTACAGGTTGCAATTTGTCCTGAGGATGAACGGGAAGAGGGGGAACCAATGAGAGACTAGCTCTAGCTGTTGGGACAGGCACAGGTCACTCTATTTTTCCGTCAGGAAGAAGAATGAACCACAGGCTCAGCCTGCACCCCCGGAACCAGAATAGGGTCTGAAGCAATCCTGCGCTTTTGCGGCCAGCTCCCAAAAAAGCGAGTTGACAAATGGAGCTCAGGGGCACTGCAATTCACAAACCTGCAGAGTTATAAATGATAACTCTCGTCCACAAATATATTGAGGGAAGGCAACGAAGAGGATTTGAAAGCAAGGCAGAATTGCAGGAAACAGATTTCAGGAGGTAGATGCGACTCGCCTTTAAAGCACATGAAAAGCGGCAAAACGTCGACAATGATGCCCTTGGCCAAAAAGGGCGTATGCGTTTTTTCCTGAATATATTCAGGAAAAAACGCATACGCCCTTTTTGGCCAACCAAGCAAGCCGGAAAGGCCAATCAGCACTACAAAGAAGTCTCGCTTGCCATCGGTCAAAAGGGCCATGCTGAAAAAAGTGTAAAAACCAGAAATGCAGGACAGGCCAGGGAGACGTGGGAGCCTTGCTACGCTGATGGGCGGGATGTTAATTGCCAACAGCCACTCTGGAGAAGTGTACGGCGTGTCCTGAAACATGTAATAAACACAGCTTAGAGAGCATAGGGCACTTCCACTCATGGGCGTATACATTGGGAAAACTGAAAATCCACAAGACACAGGCACCCCGAAGTGTAGGGCTGCTCTGTTTACAAGAACCTCCACTTCGGTACACCTTAAATAGCCCAGGATAGAGAAAAATGGATAAAGAAGTTGTGGTACTTATGCACAATGGAATATCACTCAGCCATGAAATCAATGTCATAAGGCGAGTAGCAGCCAGTATGATGAGTGGATTGAGGTACGATGACTCTAAGTGAAATAAGTCACACAGAAAAAGACACTTATCCTAAGATATCACTTATAGAGGGAATGATAAAATAGCTACCCTTGAACTGAATTACAAGACAGAACAGAGTCACACGTTTAGAAAACACACTATGGCTGCTTAACGGGAAAGGTCCGGTGGGGTGATGCATAAAACAAGGGTTTGAAATTAGCTCAGATACCGTTCCATAAGCCAAATATGTAATGGACAAGACGTACACCCTGCTCAGTGAAATGGACTCAACACCACCTATTCACCGCACAAGAATATATCTGACTAGTAAGAATCTTAAAACCTATGTATTGATATCTCTCTGGAAGTGAATCAAGAGGGTGTAAAGCGGCATAAACACAGCAGTGAAAAGCAGCTAAGCCCCATTATCAAAATAAATTACTTGAAAAAAACCCATAAAACAAAGACAGTGAAAGAGAGAGAAATTCATACAAAATCCATTCAGGGGCTCTGATGCAACCTGGATTGACCATATCTAGACCCACAGCTGGATGAGACCTAAGGCTGGACACTCTTGGGGCTGAGAGGATTGGTGAGGTTGGGTGAGCAAACGCAGACCCTTTAAAGTAATACTGCGTGGTACCCATCCCATGGGTCCCAAATCTCCAGGTTCAAGGGCATCTTCCCACATCGAAAACATGCCTGGGAAACCCAGAAGATGGTACACCGCGTGATCGGGAAAGGTTTCTAAAACGCACCTCATTTCTCCTCTCCTTGTGCTCGGGTTCGCCATTCCAGCCGCTTTACTAACAATCTCCCTACGTGGAGAATCAGCACCGTTAACCTCCTGTTTCGTACAGGTTGCAATTTGTCCTGAGGATGAACGGGAAGAGGGGGAACCAATGAGAGACTAGCTCTAGCTGTTGGGACAGGCACAGGTCACTCTATTTTTCCGTCAGGAAGAAGAATGAACCACAGGCTCAGCCTGCACCCCCGGAACCAGAATAGGGTCTGAAGCAATCCTGCGCTTTTGCGGCCAGCTCCCAAAAAAGCGAGTTGACAAATGGAGCTCAGGGGCACTGCAATTCACAGACCTGCAGAGTTATAAATGATAACTCTCGTCCACAAATATATTGAGGGAAGGCAACGAAGAGGATTTGAAAGCAAGGCAGAATTGCAGGAAACAGATTTCAGGAGGTAGATGCGACTCGCCTTTAAAGCACATGAAAAGCGGCAAAACGTCGACAATGATGCCCTTGGCCAAAAAGGGCGTATGCGTTTTTTCCTGAATATATTCAGGAAAAAACGCATACGCCCTTTTTGGCCAACCAAGCAAGCCGGAAAGGCCAATCAGCACTACAAAGAAGTCTCGCTTGCCATCGGTCAAAAGGGCCATGCTGAAAAAAGTGTAAAAACCAGAAATGCAGGACAGGCCAGGGAGACGTGGGAGCCTTGCTACGCTGATGGGCGGGATGTTAATTGCCAACAGCCACTCTGGAGAAGTGTACGGTGTGTCCTGAAACATGTAATAAACACAGCTTAGAGAGCATAGGGCACTTCCACTCATGGGCGTATACATTGGGAAAACTGAAAATCCACAAGACACAGGCACCCCGAAGTGTAGGGCTGCTCTGTTTACAAGAACCTCCACTTCGGTACACCTTAAATAGCCCAGGATAGAGAAAAATGGATAAAGAAGTTGTGGTACTTATGCACAATGGAATATCACTCAGCCATGAAATCAATGTCATAAGGCGAGTAGCAGCCAGTATGATGAGTGGATTGAGGTACGATGACTCTAAGTGAAATAAGTCACACAGAAAAAGACACTTATCCTAAGATATCACTTATAGAGGGAATGATAAAATAGCTACCCTTGAACTGAATTACAAGACAGAACAGAGTCACCCGTTTAGAAAACACACTATGGCTGCTTAACGGGAAAGGTCCGGTGGGGTGATGCATAAAACAAGGGTTTGAAATTAGCTCAGATACCGTTCCATAAGCCAAATATGTAATGGACAAGACGTACACCCTGCTCAGTGAAATGGACTCAACACCACCTATTCACCGCACAAGAATATATCTGACTAGTAAGAATCTTAAAACCTATGTATTGATATCTCTCTGGAAGTGAATCAAGAGGGTGTAAAGCGGCATAAACACAGCAGTGAAAAGCAGCTAAGCCCCATTATCAAAATAAATTACTTGAAAAAAACCCATAAAACAAAGACAGTGAAAGAGAGAGAAATTCATACAAAATCCATTCAGGGGCTCTGATGCAACCTGGATTGACCATATCTAGACCCACAGCTGGATGAGACCTAAGGCTGGACACTCTTGGGGCTGAGAGGATTGGTGAGGTTGGGTGAGCAAACGCAGACCCTTTAAAGTAATACTGCGTGGTACCCATCCCATGGGTCCCAAATCTCCAGGTTCAAGGGCATCTTCCCACATCGAAAACATGCCTGGGAAACCCAGAAGATGGTACACCGCGTGATCGGGAAAGGTTTCTAAAACGCACCTCATTTCTCCTCTCCTTGTGCTCGGGTTCGCCATTCCAGCCGCTTTACTAACAATCTCCCTACGTGGAGAATCAGCACCGTTAACCTCCTGTTTCGTACAGGTTGCAATTTGTCCTGAGGATGAACGGGAAGAGGGGGAACCAATGAGAGACTAGCTCTAGCTGTTGGGACAGGCACAGGTCACTCTATTTTTCCGTCAGGAAGAAGAATGAACCACAGGCTCAGCCTGCACCCCCGGAACCAGAATAGGGTCTGAAGCAATCCTGCGCTTTTGCGGCCAGCTCCCAAAAAAGCGAGTTGACAAATGGAGCTCAGGGGCACTGCAATTCACAGACCTGCAGAGTTATAAATGATAACTCTCGTCCACAAATATATTGAGGGAAGGCAACGAAGAGGATTTGAAAGCAAGGCAGAATTGCAGGAAACAGATTTCAGGAGGTAGATGCGACTCGCCTTTAAAGCACATGAAAAGCGGCAAAACGTCGACAATGATGCCCTTGGCCAAAAAGGGCGTATGCGTTTTTTCCTGAATATATTCAGGAAAAAACGCATACGCCCTTTTTGGCCAACCAAGCAAGCCGGAAAGGCCAATCAGCACTACAAAGAAGTCTCGCTTGCCATCGGTCAAAAGGGCCATGCTGAAAAAAGTGTAAAAACCAGAAATGCAGGACAGGCCAGGGAGACGTGGGAGCCTTGCTACGCTGATGGGCGGGATGTTAATTGCCAACAGCCACTCTGGAGAAGTGTACGGTGTGTCCTGAAACATGTAATAAACACAGCTTAGAGAGCATAGGGCACTTCCACTCATGGGCGTATACATTGGGAAAACTGAAAATCCACAAGACACAGGCACCCCGAAGTGTAGGGCTGCTCTGTTTACAAGAACCTCCACTTCGGTACACCTTAAATAGCCCAGGATAGAGAAAAATGGATAAAGAAGTTGTGGTACTTATGCACAATGGAATATCACTCAGCCATGTAATCAATGTCATAAGGCGAGTAGCAGCCAGTATGATGAGTGGATTGAGGTACGATGACTCTAAGTGAAATAAGTCACACAGAAAAAGACACTTATCCTAAGATATCACTTATAGAGGGAATGATAAAATAGCTACCCTTGAACTGAATTACAAGACAGAACAGAGTCACCCGTTTTGAAAACACACTATGGCTGCTTAACGGGAAAGGTCCGGTGGGGTGATGCATAAAACAAGGGTTTGAAATTAGCTCAGATACCGTTCCATAAGCCAAATATGTAATGGACAAGACGTACACCCTGCTCAGTGAAATGGACTCAACACCACCTATTCACCGCACAAGAATATATTTGACTAGTAAGAATCTTAAAACCTATGTATTGATATCTCTCTGGAAGTGAATCAAGAGGGTGTAAAGCGGCATAAACACAGCAGTGAAAAGCAGCTAAGCCCCATTATCAAAATAAATTACTTGAAAAAAACCCATAAAACAAAGACAGTGAAAGAGAGAGAAATTCATACAAAATCCATTCAGGGGCTCTGATGCAACCTGGATTGACCATATCTAGACCCACAGCTGGATGAGACCTAAGGCTGGACACTCTTGGGGCTGAGAGGATTGGTGAGGTTGGGTGAGCAAACGCAGACCCTTTAAAGTAATACTGCGTGGTACCCATCCCATGGGTCCCAAATCTCCAGGTTCAAGGGCATCTTCCCACATCGAACACATGCCTGGGAAACCCAGAAGATGGTACACCGCGTGATCGGGAAAGGTTTCTAAAACGCACCTCATTTCTCCTCTCCTTGTGCTCGGGTTCGCCATTCCAGCCGCTTTACTAACAATCTCCCTACGTGGAGAATCAGCACCGTTAACCTCCTGTTTCGTACAGGTTGCAATTTGTCCTGAGGATGAACGGGAAGAGGGGGAACCAATGAGAGACTAGCTCTAGCTGTTGGGACAGGCACAGGTCACTCTATTTTTCCGTCAGGAAGAAGAATGAACCACAGGCTCAGCCTGCACCCCCGGAACCAGAATAGGGTCTGAAGCAATCCTGCGCTTTTGCGGCCAGCTCCCAAAAAAGCGAGTTGACAAATGGAGCTCAGGGGCACTGCAATTCACAGACCTGCAGAGTTATAAATGATAACTCTCGTCCACAAATATATTGAGGGAAGGCAACGAAGAGGATTTGAAAGCAAGGCAGAATTGCAGGAAACAGATTTCAGGAGGTAGATGCGACTCGCCTTTAAAGCACATGAAAAGCGGCAAAACGTCGACAATGATGCCCTTGGCCAAAAAGGGCGTATGCGTTTTTTCCTGAATATATTCAGGAAAAAACGCATACGCCCTTTTTGGCCAACCAAGCAAGCCGGAAAGGCCAATCAGCACTACAAAGAAGTCTCGCTTGCCATCGGTCAAAAGGGCCATGCTGAAAAAAGTGTAAAAACCAGAAATGCAGGACAGGCCAGGGAGACGTGGGAGCCTTGCTACGCTGATGGGCGGGATGTTAATTGCCAACAGCCACTCTGGAGAAGTGTACGGTGTGTCCTGAAACATGTAATAAACACAGCTTAGAGAGCATAGGGCACTTCCACTCATGGGCGTATACATTGGGAAAACTGAAAATCCACAAGACACAGGCACCCCGAAGTGTAGGGCTGCTCTGTTTACAAGAACCTCCACTTCGGTACACCTTAAATAGCCCAGGATAGAGAAAAATGGATAAAGAAGTTGTGGTACTTATGCACAATGGAATATCACTCAGCCATGTAATCAATGTCATAAGGCGAGTAGCAGCCAGTATGATGAGTGGATTGAGGTACGATGACTCTAAGTGAAATAAGTCACACAGAAAAAGACACTTATCCTAAGATATCACTTATAGAGGGAATGATAAAATAGCTACCCTTGAACTGAATTACAAGACAGAACAGAGTCACACGTTTTGAAAACACACTATGGCTGCTTAACGGGAAAGGTCCGGTGGGGTGATGCATAAAACAAGGGTTTGAAATTAGCTCAGATACCGTTCCATAAGCCAAATATGTAATGGACAAGACGTACACCCTGCTCAGTGAAATGGACTCAACACCACCTATTCACCGCACAAGAATATATCTGACTAGTAAGAATCTTAAAACCTATGTATTGATATCTCTCTGGAAGTGAATCAAGAGGGTGTAAAGCGGCATAAACACAGCAGTGAAAAGCAGCTAAGCCCCATTATCAAAATAAATTACTTGAAAAAAACCCATAAAACAAAGACAGTGAAAGAGAGAGAAATTCATACAAAATCCATTCAGGGGCTCTGATGCAACCTGGATTGACCATATCTAGACCCACAGCTGGATGAGACCTAAGGCTGGACACTCTTGGGGCTGAGAGGATTGGTGAGGTTGGGTGAGCAAACGCAGACCCTTTAAAGTAATACTGCGTGGTACCCATCCCATGGGTCCCAAATCTCCAGGTTCAAGGGCATCTTCCCACATCGAAAACATGCCTGGGAAACCCAGAAGATGGTACACCGCGTGATCGGGAAAGGTTTCTAAAACGCACCTCATTTCTCCTCTCCTTGTGCTCGGGTTCGCCATTCCAGCCGCTTTACTAACAATCTCCCTACGTGGAGAATCAGCACCGTTAACCTCCTGTTTCGTACAGGTTGCAATTTGTCCTGAGGATGAACGGGAAGAGGGGGAACCAATGAGAGACTAGCTCTAGCTGTTGGGACAGGCACAGGTCACTCTATTTTTCCGTCAGGAAGAAGAATGAACCACAGGCTCAGCCTGCACCCCCGGAACCAGAATAGGGTCTGAAGCAATCCTGCGCTTTTGCGGCCAGCTCCCAAAAAAGCGAGTTGACAAATGGAGCTCAGGGGCACTGCAATTCACAGACCTGCAGAGTTATAAATGATAACTCTCGTCCACAAATATATTGAGGGAAGGCAACGAAGAGGATTTGAAAGCAAGGCAGAATTGCAGGAAACAGATTTCAGGAGGTAGATGCGACTCGCCTTTAAAGCACATGAAAAGCGGCAAAACGTCGACAATGATGCCCTTGGCCAAAAAGGGCGTATGCGTTTTTTCCTGAATATATTCAGGAAAAAACGCATACGCCCTTTTTGGCCAACCAAGCAAGCCGGAAAGGCCAATCAGCACTACAAAGAAGTCTCGCTTGCCATCGGTCAAAAGGGCCATGCTGAAAAAAGTGTAAAAACCAGAAATGCAGGACAGGCCAGGGAGACGTGGGAGCCTTGCTACGCTGATGGGCGGGATGTTAATTGCCAACAGCCACTCTGGAGAAGTGTACGGCGTGTCCTGAAACATGTAATAAACACAGCTTAGAGAGCATAGGGCACTTCCACTCATGGGCGTATACATTGGGAAAACTGAAAATCCACAAGACACAGGCACCCCGAAGTGTAGGGCTGCTCTGTTTACAAGAACCTCCACTTCGGTACACCTTAAATAGCCCAGGATAGAGAAAAATGGATAAAGAAGTTGTGGTACTTATGCACAATGGAATATCACTCAGCCATGTAATCAATGTCATAAGGCGAGTAGCAGCCAGTATGATGAGTGGATTGAGGTACGATGACTCTAAGTGAAATAAGTCACACAGAAAAAGACACTTATCCTAAGATATCACTTATAGAGGGAATGATAAAATAGCTACCCTTGAACTGAATTACAAGACAGAACAGAGTCACACGTTTAGAAAACACACTATGGCTGCTTAACGGGAAAGGTCCGGTGGGGTGATGCATAAAACAAGGGTTTGAAATTAGCTCAGATACCGTTCCATAAGCCAAATATGTAATGGACAAGACGTACACCCTGCTCAGTGAAATGGACTCAACACCACCTATTCACCGCACAAGAATATATCTGACTAGTAAGAATCTTAAAACCTATGTATTGATATCTCTCTGGAAGTGAATCAAGAGGGTGTAAAGCAGCATAAACACAGCAGTGAAAAGCAGCTAAGCCCCATTATCAAAATAAATTACTTGAAAAAAACCCATAAAACAAAGACAGTGAAAGAGAGAGAAATTCATACAAAATCCATTCAGGGGCTCTGATGCAACCTGGATTGACCATATCTAGACCCACAGCTGGATGAGACCTAAGGCTGGACACTCTTGGGGCTGAGAGGATTGGTGAGGTTGGGTGAGCAAACGCAGACCCTTTAAAGTAATACTGCGTGGTACCCATCCCATGGGTCCCAAATCTCCAGGTTCAAGGGCATCTTCCCACATCGAAAACATGCCTGGGAAACCCAGAAGATGGTACACCGCGTGATCGGGAAAGGTTTCTAAAACGCACCTCATTTCTCCTCTCCTTGTGCTCGGGTTCGCCATTCCAGCCGCTTTACTAACAATCTCCCTACGTGGAGAATCAGCACCGTTAACCTCCTGTTTCGTACAGGTTGCAATTTGTCCTGAGGATGAACGGGAAGAGGGGGAACCAATGAGAGACTAGCTCTAGCTGTTGGGACAGGCACAGGTCACTCTATTTTTCCGTCAGGAAGAAGAATGAACCACAGGCTCAGCCTGCACCCCCGGAACCAGAATAGGGTCTGAAGCAATCCTGCGCTTTTGCGGCCAGCTCCCAAAAAAGCGAGTTGACAAATGGAGCTCAGGGGCACTGCAATTCACAGACCTGCAGAGTTATAAATGATAACTCTCGTCCACAAATATATTGAGGGAAGGCAACGAAGAGGATTTGAAAGCAAGGCAGAATTGCAGGAAACAGATTTCAGGAGGTAGATGCGACTCGCCTTTAAAGCACATGAAAAGCGGCAAAACGTCGACAATGATGCCCTTGGCCAAAAAGGGCGTATGCGTTTTTTCCTGAATATATTCAGGAAAAAACGCATACGCCCTTTTTGGCCAACCAAGCAAGCCGGAAAGGCCAATCAGCACTACAAAGAAGTCTCGCTTGCCATCGGTCAAAAGGGCCATGCTGAAAAAAGTGTAAAAACCAGAAATGCAGGACAGGCCAGGGAGACGTGGGAGCCTTGCTACGCTGATGGGCGGGATGTTAATTGCCAACAGCCACTCTGGAGAAGTGTACGGCGTGTCCTGAAACATGTAATAAACACAGCTTAGAGAGCATAGGGCACTTCCACTCATGGGCGTATACATTGGGAAAACTGAAAATCCACAAGACACAGGCACCCCGAAGTGTAGGGCTGCTCTGTTTACAAGAACCTCCACTTCGGTACACCTTAAATAGCCCAGGATAGAGAAAAATGGATAAAGAAGTTGTGGTACTTATGCACAATGGAATATCACTCAGCCATGAAATCAATGTCATAAGGCGAGTAGCAGCCAGTATGATGAGTGGATTGAGGTACGATGACTCTAAGTGAAATAAGTCACACAGAAAAAGACACTTATCCTAAGATATCACTTATAGAGGGAATGATAAAATAGCTACCCTTGAACTGAATTACAAGACAGAACAGAGTCACACGTTTAGAAAACACACTATGGCTGCTTAACGGGAAAGGTCCGGTGGGGTGATGCATAAAACAAGGGTTTGAAATTAGCTCAGATACCGTTCCATAAGCCAAATATGTAATGGACAAGACGTACACCCTGCTCAGTGAAATGGACTCAACACCACCTATTCACCGCACAAGAATATATCTGACTAGTAAGAATCTTAAAACCTATGTATTGATATCTCTCTGGAAGTGAATCAAGAGGGTGTAAAGCGGCATAAACACAGCAGTGAAAAGCAGCTAAGCCCCATTATCAAAATAAATTACTTGAAAAAAACCCATAAAACAAAGACAGTGAAAGAGAGAGAAATTCATACAAAATCCATTCAGGGGCTCTGATGCAACCTGGATTGACCATATCTAGACCCACAGCTGGATGAGACCTAAGGCTGGACACTCTTGGGGCTGAGAGGATTGGTGAGGTTGGGTGAGCAAACGCAGACCCTTTAAAGTAATACTGCGTGGTACCCATCCCATGGGTCCCAAATCTCCAGGTTCAAGGGCATCTTCCCACATCGAAAACATGCCTGGGAAACCCAGAAGATGGTACACCGCGTGATCGGGAAAGGTTTCTAAAACGCACCTCATTTCTCCTCTCCTTGTGCTCGGGTTCGCCATTCCAGCCGCTTTACTAACAATCTCCCTACGTGGAGAATCAGCACCGTTAACCTCCTGTTTCGTACAGGTTGCAATTTGTCCTGAGGATGAACGGGAAGAGGGGGAACCAATGAGAGACTAGCTCTAGCTGTTGGGACAGGCACAGGTCACTCTATTTTTCCGTCAGGAAGAAGAATGAACCACAGGCTCAGCCTGCACCCCCGGAACCAGAATAGGGTCTGAAGCAATCCTGCGCTTTTGCGGCCAGCTCCCAAAAAAGCGAGTTGACAAATGGAGCTCAGGGGCACTGCAATTCACAGACCTGCAGAGTTATAAATGATAACTCTCGTCCACAAATATATTGAGGGAAGGCAACGAAGAGGATTTGAAAGCAAGGCAGAATTGCAGGAAACAGATTTCAGGAGGTAGATGCGACTCGCCTTTAAAGCACATGAAAAGCGGCAAAACGTCGACAATGATGCCCTTGGCCAAAAAGGGCGTATGCGTTTTTTCCTGAATATATTCAGGAAAAAACGCATACGCCCTTTTTGGCCAACCAAGCAAGCCGGAAAGGCCAATCAGCACTACAAAGAAGTCTCGCTTGCCATCGGTCAAAAGGGCCATGCTGAAAAAAGTGTAAAAACCAGAAATGCAGGACAGGCCAGGGAGACGTGGGAGCCTTGCTACGCTGATGGGCGGGATGTTAATTGCCAACAGCCACTCTGGAGAAGTGTACGGTGTGTCCTGAAACATGTAATAAACACAGCTTAGAGAGCATAGGGCACTTCCACTCATGGGCGTATACATTGGGAAAACTGAAAATCCACAAGACACAGGCACCCCGAAGTGTAGGGCTGCTCTGTTTACAAGAACCTCCACTTCGGTACACCTTAAATAGCCCAGGATAGAGAAAAATGGATAAAGAAGTTGTGGTACTTATGCACAATGGAATATCACTCAGCCATGTAATCAATGTCATAAGGCGAGTAGCAGCCAGTATGATGAGTGGATTGAGGTACGATGACTCTAAGTGAAATAAGTCACACAGAAAAAGACACTTATCCTAAGATATCACTTATAGAGGGAATGATAAAATAGCTACCCTTGAACTGAATTACAAGACAGAACAGAGTCACCCGTTTTGAAAACACACTATGGCTGCTTAACGGGAAAGGTCCGGTGGGGTGATGCATAAAACAAGGGTTTGAAATTAGCTCAGATACCGTTCCATAAGCCAAATATGTAATGGACAAGACGTACACCCTGCTCAGTGAAATGGACTCAACACCACCTATTCACCGCACAAGAATATATCTGACTAGTAAGAATCTTAAAACCTATGTATTGATATCTCTCTGGAAGTGAATCAAGAGGGTGTAAAGCGGCATAAACACAGCAGTGAAAAGCAGCTAAGCCCCATTATCAAAATAAATTACTTGAAAAAAACCCATAAAACAAAGACAGTGAAAGAGAGAGAAATTCATACAAAATCCATTCAGGGGCTCTGATGCAACCTGGATTGACCATATCTAGACCCACAGCTGGATGAGACCTAAGGCTGGACACTCTTGGGGCTGAGAGGATTGGTGAGGTTGGGTGAGCAAACGCAGACCCTTTAAAGTAATACTGCGTGGTACCCATCCCATGGGTCCCAAATCTCCAGGTTCAAGGGCATCTTCCCACATCGAAAACATGCCTGGGAAACCCAGAAGATGGTACACCGCGTGATCGGGAAAGGTTTCTAAAACGCACCTCATTTCTCCTCTCCTTGTGCTCGGGTTCGCCATTCCAGCCGCTTTACTAACAATCTCCCTACGTGGAGAATCAGCACCGTTAACCTCCTGTTTCGTACAGGTTGCAATTTGTCCTGAGGATGAACGGGAAGAGGGGGAACCAATGAGAGACTAGCTCTAGCTGTTGGGACAGGCACAGGTCACTCTATTTTTCCGTCAGGAAGAAGAATGAACCACAGGCTCAGCCTGCACCCCCGGAACCAGAATAGGGTCTGAAGCAATCCTGCGCTTTTGCGGCCAGCTCCCAAAAAAGCGAGTTGACAAATGGAGCTCAGGGGCACTGCAATTCACAGACCTGCAGAGTTATAAATGATAACTCTCGTCCACAAATATATTGAGGGAAGGCAACGAAGAGGATTTGAAAGCAAGGCAGAATTGCAGGAAACAGATTTCAGGAGGTAGATGCGACTCGCCTTTAAAGCACATGAAAAGCGGCAAAACGTCGACAATGATGCCCTTGGCCAAAAAGGGCGTATGCGTTTTTTCCTGAATATATTCAGGAAAAAACGCATACGCCCTTTTTGGCCAACCAAGCAAGCCGGAAAGGCCAATCAGCACTACAAAGAAGTCTCGCTTGCCATCGGTCAAAAGGGCCATGCTGAAAAAAGTGTAAAAACCAGAAATGCAGGACAGGCCAGGGAGACGTGGGAGCCTTGCTACGCTGATGGGCGGGATGTTAATTGCCAACAGCCACTCTGGAGAAGTGTACGGCGTGTCCTGAAACATGTAATAAACACAGCTTAGAGAGCATAGGGCACTTCCACTCATGGGCGTATACATTGGGAAAACTGAAAATCCACAAGACACAGGCACCCCGAAGTGTAGGGCTGCTCTGTTTACAAGAACCTCCACTTCGGTACACCTTAAATAGCCCAGGATAGAGAAAAATGGATAAAGAAGTTGTGGTACTTATGCACAATGGAATATCACTCAGCCATGAAATCAATGTCATAAGGCGAGTAGCAGCCAGTATGATGAGTGGATTGAGGTACGATGACTCTAAGTGAAATAAGTCACACAGAAAAAGACACTTATCCTAAGATATCACTTATAGAGGGAATGATAAAATAGCTACCCTTGAACTGAATTACAAGACAGAACAGAGTCACACGTTTAGAAAACACACTATGGCTGCTTAACGGGAAAGGTCCGGTGGGGTGATGCATAAAACAAGGGTTTGAAATTAGCTCAGATACCGTTCCATAAGCCAAATATGTAATGGACAAGACGTACACCCTGCTCAGTGAAATGGACTCAACACCACCTATTCACCGCACAAGAATATATCTGACTAGTAAGAATCTTAAAACCTATGTATTGATATCTCTCTGGAAGTGAATCAAGAGGGTGTAAAGCGGCATAAACACAGCAGTGAAAAGCAGCTAAGCCCCATTATCAAAATAAATTACTTGAAAAAAACCCATAAAACAAAGACAGTGAAAGAGAGAGAAATTCATACAAAATCCATTCAGGGGCTCTGATGCAACCTGGATTGACCATATCTAGACCCACAGCTGGATGAGACCTAAGGCTGGACACTCTTGGGGCTGAGAGGATTGGTGAGGTTGGGTGAGCAAACGCAGACCCTTTAAAGTAATACTGCGTGGTACCCATCCCATGGGTCCCAAATCTCCAGGTTCAAGGGCATCTTCCCACATCGAAAACATGCCTGGGAAACCCAGAAGATGGTACACCGCGTGATCGGGAAAGGTTTCTAAAACGCACCTCATTTCTCCTCTCCTTGTGCTCGGGTTCGCCATTCCAGCCGCTTTACTAACAATCTCCCTACGTGGAGAATCAGCACCGTTAACCTCCTGTTTCGTACAGGTTGCAATTTGTCCTGAGGATGAACGGGAAGAGGGGGAACCAATGAGAGACTAGCTCTAGCTGTTGGGACAGGCACAGGTCACTCTATTTTTCCGTCAGGAAGAAGAATGAACCACAGGCTCAGCCTGCACCCCCGGAACCAGAATAGGGTCTGAAGCAATCCTGCGCTTTTGCGGCCAGCTCCCAAAAAAGCGAGTTGACAAATGGAGCTCAGGGGCACTGCAATTCACAGACCTGCAGAGTTATAAATGATAACTCTCGTCCACAAATATATTGAGGGAAGGCAACGAAGAGGATTTGAAAGCAAGGCAGAATTGCAGGAAACAGATTTCAGGAGGTAGATGCGACTCGCCTTTAAAGCACATGAAAAGCGGCAAAACGTCGACAATGATGCCCTTGGCCAAAAAGGGCGTATGCGTTTTTTCCTGAATATATTCAGGAAAAAACGCATACGCCCTTTTTGGCCAACCAAGCAAGCCGGAAAGGCCAATCAGCACTACAAAGAAGTCTCGCTTGCCATCGGTCAAAAGGGCCATGCTGAAAAAAGTGTAAAAACCAGAAATGCAGGACAGGCCAGGGAGACGTGGGAGCCTTGCTACGCTGATGGGCGGGATGTTAATTGCCAACAGCCACTCTGGAGAAGTGTACGGTGTGTCCTGAAACATGTAATAAACACAGCTTAGAGAGCATAGGGCACTTCCACTCATGGGCGTATACATTGGGAAAACTGAAAATCCACAAGACACAGGCACCCCGAAGTGTAGGGCTGCTCTGTTTACAAGAACCTCCACTTCGGTACACCTTAAATAGCCCAGGATAGAGAAAAATGGATAAAGAAGTTGTGGTACTTATGCACAATGGAATATCACTCAGCCATGAAATCAATGTCATAAGGCGAGTAGCAGCCAGTATGATGAGTGGATTGAGGTACGATGACTCTAAGTGAAATAAGTCACACAGAAAAAGACACTTATCCTAAGATATCACTTATAGAGGGAATGATAAAATAGCTACCCTTGAACTGAATTACAAGACAGAACAGAGTCACCCGTTTAGAAAACACACTATGGCTGCTTAACGGGAAAGGTCCGGTGGGGTGATGCATAAAACAAGGGTTTGAAATTAGCTCAGATACCGTTCCATAAGCCAAATATGTAATGGACAAGACGTACACCCTGCTCAGTGAAATGGACTCAACACCACCTATTCACCGCACAAGAATATATCTGACTAGTAAGAATCTTAAAACCTATGTATTGATATCTCTCTGGAAGTGAATCAAGAGGGTGTAAAGCGGCATAAACACAGCAGTGAAAAGCAGCTAAGCCCCATTATCAAAATAAATTACTTGAAAAAAACCCATAAAACAAAGACAGTGAAAGAGAGAGAAATTCATACAAAATCCATTCAGGGGCTCTGATGCAACCTGGATTGACCATATCTAGACCCACAGCTGGATGAGACCTAAGGCTGGACACTCTTGGGGCTGAGAGGATTGGTGAGGTTGGGTGAGCAAACGCAGACCCTTTAAAGTAATACTGCGTGGTACCCATCCCATGGGTCCCAAATCTCCAGGTTCAAGGGCATCTTCCCACATCGAAAACATGCCTGGGAAACCCAGAAGATGGTACACCGCGTGATCGGGAAAGGTTTCTAAAACGCACCTCATTTCTCCTCTCCTTGTGCTCGGGTTCGCCATTCCAGCCGCTTTACTAACAATCTCCCTACGTGGAGAATCAGCACCGTTAACCTCCTGTTTCGTACAGGTTGCAATTTGTCCTGAGGATGAACGGGAAGAGGGGGAACCAATGAGAGACTAGCTCTAGCTGTTGGGACAGGCACAGGTCACTCTATTTTTCCGTCAGGAAGAAGAATGAACCACAGGCTCAGCCTGCACCCCCGGAACCAGAATAGGGTCTGAAGCAATCCTGCGCTTTTGCGGCCAGCTCCCAAAAAAGCGAGTTGACAAATGGAGCTCAGGGGCACTGCAATTCACAGACCTGCAGAGTTATAAATGATAACTCTCGTCCACAAATATATTGAGGGAAGGCAACGAAGAGGATTTGAAAGCAAGGCAGAATTGCAGGAAACAGATTTCAGGAGGTAGATGCGACTCGCCTTTAAAGCACATGAAAAGCGGCAAAACGTCGACAATGATGCCCTTGGCCAAAAAGGGCGTATGCGTTTTTTCCTGAATATATTCAGGAAAAAACGCATACGCCCTTTTTGGCCAACCAAGCAAGCCGGAAAGGCCAATCAGCACTACAAAGAAGTCTCGCTTGCCATCGGTCAAAAGGGCCATGCTGAAAAAAGTGTAAAAACCAGAAATGCAGGACAGGCCAGGGAGACGTGGGAGCCTTGCTACGCTGATGGGCGGGATGTTAATTGCCAACAGCCACTCTGGAGAAGTGTACGGTGTGTCCTGAAACATGTAATAAACACAGCTTAGAGAGCATAGGGCACTTCCACTCATGGGCGTATACATTGGGAAAACTGAAAATCCACAAGACACAGGCACCCCGAAGTGTAGGGCTGCTCTGTTTACAAGAACCTCCACTTCGGTACACCTTAAATAGCCCAGGATAGAGAAAAATGGATAAAGAAGTTGTGGTACTTATGCACAATGGAATATCACTCAGCCATGTAATCAATGTCATAAGGCGAGTAGCAGCCAGTATGATGAGTGGATTGAGGTACGATGACTCTAAGTGAAATAAGTCACACAGAAAAAGACACTTATCCTAAGATATCACTTATAGAGGGAATGATAAAATAGCTACCCTTGAACTGAATTACAAGACAGAACAGAGTCACCCGTTTTGAAAACACACTATGGCTGCTTAACGGGAAAGGTCCGGTGGGGTGATGCATAAAACAAGGGTTTGAAATTAGCTCAGATACCGTTCCATAAGCCAAATATGTAATGGACAAGACGTACACCCTGCTCAGTGAAATGGACTCAACACCACCTATTCACCGCACAAGAATATATCTGACTAGTAAGAATCTTAAAACCTATGTATTGATATCTCTCTGGAAGTGAATCAAGAGGGTGTAAAGCGGCATAAACACAGCAGTGAAAAGCAGCTAAGCCCCATTATCAAAATAAATTACTTGAAAAAAACCCATAAAACAAAGACAGTGAAAGAGAGAGAAATTCATACAAAATCCATTCAGGGGCTCTGATGCAACCTGGATTGACCATATCTAGACCCACAGCTGGATGAGACCTAAGGCTGGACACTCTTGGGGCTGAGAGGATTGGTGAGGTTGGGTGAGCAAACGCAGACCCTTTAAAGTAATACTGCGTGGTACCCATCCCATGGGTCCCAAATCTCCAGGTTCAAGGGCATCTTCCCACATCGAACACATGCCTGGGAAACCCAGAAGATGGTACACCGCGTGATCGGGAAAGGTTTCTAAAACGCACCTCATTTCTCCTCTCCTTGTGCTCGGGTTCGCCATTCCAGCCGCTTTACTAACAATCTCCCTACGTGGAGAATCAGCACCGTTAACCTCCTGTTTCGTACAGGTTGCAATTTGTCCTGAGGATGAACGGGAAGAGGGGGAACCAATGAGAGACTAGCTCTAGCTGTTGGGACAGGCACAGGTCACTCTATTTTTCCGTCAGGAAGAAGAATGAACCACAGGCTCAGCCTGCACCCCCGGAACCAGAATAGGGTCTGAAGCAATCCTGCGCTTTTGCGGCCAGCTCCCAAAAAAGCGAGTTGACAAATGGAGCTCAGGGGCACTGCAATTCACAGACCTGCAGAGTTATAAATGATAACTCTCGTCCACAAATATATTGAGGGAAGGCAACGAAGAGGATTTGAAAGCAAGGCAGAATTGCAGGAAACAGATTTCAGGAGGTAGATGCGACTCGCCTTTAAAGCACATGAAAAGCGGCAAAACGTCGACAATGATGCCCTTGGCCAAAAAGGGCGTATGCGTTTTTTCCTGAATATATTCAGGAAAAAACGCATACGCCCTTTTTGGCCAACCAAGCAAGCCGGAAAGGCCAATCAGCACTACAAAGAAGTCTCGCTTGCCATCGGTCAAAAGGGCCATGCTGAAAAAAGTGTAAAAACCAGAAATGCAGGACAGGCCAGGGAGACGTGGGAGCCTTGCTACGCTGATGGGCGGGATGTTAATTGCCAACAGCCACTCTGGAGAAGTGTACGGCGTGTCCTGAAACATGTAATAAACACAGCTTAGAGAGCATAGGGCACTTCCACTCATGGGCGTATACATTGGGAAAACTGAAAATCCACAAGACACAGGCACCCCGAAGTGTAGGGCTGCTCTGTTTACAAGAACCTCCACTTCGGTACACCTTAAATAGCCCAGGATAGAGAAAAATGGATAAAGAAGTTGTGGTACTTATGCACAATGGAATATCACTCAGCCATGAAATCAATGTCATAAGGCGAGTAGCAGCCAGTATGATGAGTGGATTGAGGTACGATGACTCTAAGTGAAATAAGTCACACAGAAAAAGACACTTATCCTAAGATATCACTTATAGAGGGAATGATAAAATAGCTACCCTTGAACTGAATTACAAGACAGAACAGAGTCACCCGTTTAGAAAACACACTATGGCTGCTTAACGGGAAAGGTCCGGTGGGGTGATGCATAAAACAAGGGTTTGAAATTAGCTCAGATACCGTTCCATAAGCCAAATATGTAATGGACAAGACGTACACCCTGCTCAGTGAAATGGACTCAACACCACCTATTCACCGCACAAGAATATATCTGACTAGTAAGAATCTTAAAACCTATGTATTGATATCTCTCTGGAAGTGAATCAAGAGGGTGTAAAGCGGCATAAACACAGCAGTGAAAAGCAGCTAAGCCCCATTATCAAAATAAATTACTTGAAAAAAACCCATAAAACAAAGACAGTGAAAGAGAGAGAAATTCATACAAAATCCATTCAGGGGCTCTGATGCAACCTGGATTGACCATATCTAGACCCACAGCTGGATGAGACCTAAGGCTGGACACTCTTGGGGCTGAGAGGATTGGTGAGGTTGGGTGAGCAAACGCAGACCCTTTAAAGTAATACTGCGTGGTACCCATCCCATGGGTCCCAAATCTCCAGGTTCAAGGGCATCTTCCCACATCGAAAACATGCCTGGGAAACCCAGAAGATGGTACACCGCGTGATCGGGAAAGGTTTCTAAAACGCACCTCATTTCTCCTCTCCTTGTGCTCGGGTTCGCCATTCCAGCCGCTTTACTAACAATCTCCCTACGTGGAGAATCAGCACCGTTAACCTCCTGTTTCGTACAGGTTGCAATTTGTCCTGAGGATGAACGGGAAGAGGGGGAACCAATGAGAGACTAGCTCTAGCTGTTGGGACAGGCACAGGTCACTCTATTTTTCCGTCAGGAAGAAGAATGAACCACAGGCTCAGCCTGCACCCCCGGAACCAGAATAGGGTCTGAAGCAATCCTGCGCTTTTGCGGCCAGCTCCCAAAAAAGCGAGTTGACAAATGGAGCTCAGGGGCACTGCAATTCACAGACCTGCAGAGTTATAAATGATAACTCTCGTCCACAAATATATTGAGGGAAGGCAACGAAGAGGATTTGAAAGCAAGGCAGAATTGCAGGAAACAGATTTCAGGAGGTAGATGCGACTCGCCTTTAAAGCACATGAAAAGCGGCAAAACGTCGACAATGATGCCCTTGGCCAAAAAGGGCGTATGCGTTTTTTCCTGAATATATTCAGGAAAAAACGCATACGCCCTTTTTGGCCAACCAAGCAAGCCGGAAAGGCCAATCAGCACTACAAAGAAGTCTCGCTTGCCATCGGTCAAAAGGGCCATGCTGAAAAAAGTGTAAAAACCAGAAATGCAGGACAGGCCAGGGAGACGTGGGAGCCTTGCTACGCTGATGGGCGGGATGTTAATTGCCAACAGCCACTCTGGAGAAGTGTACGGCGTGTCCTGAAACATGTAATAAACACAGCTTAGAGAGCATAGGGCACTTCCACTCATGGGCGTATACATTGGGAAAACTGAAAATCCACAAGACACAGGCACCCCGAAGTGTAGGGCTGCTCTGTTTACAAGAACCTCCACTTCGGTACACCTTAAATAGCCCAGGATAGAGAAAAATGGATAAAGAAGTTGTGGTACTTATGCACAATGGAATATCACTCAGCCATGTAATCAATGTCATAAGGCGAGTAGCAGCCAGTATGATGAGTGGATTGAGGTACGATGACTCTAAGTGAAATAAGTCACACAGAAAAAGACACTTATCCTAAGATATCACTTATAGAGGGAATGATAAAATAGCTACCCTTGAACTGAATTACAAGACAGAACAGAGTCACCCGTTTTGAAAACACACTATGGCTGCTTAACGGGAAAGGTCCGGTGGGGTGATGCATAAAACAAGGGTTTGAAATTAGCTCAGATACCGTTCCATAAGCCAAATATGTAATGGACAAGACGTACACCCTGCTCAGTGAAATGGACTCAACACCACCTATTCACCGCACAAGAATATATCTGACTAGTAAGAATCTTAAAACCTATGTATTGATATCTCTCTGGAAGTGAATCAAGAGGGTGTAAAGCGGCATAAACACAGCAGTGAAAAGCAGCTAAGCCCCATTATCAAAATAAATTACTTGAAAAAAACCCATAAAACAAAGACAGTGAAAGAGAGAGAAATTCATACAAAATCCATTCAGGGGCTCTGATGCAACCTGGATTGACCATATCTAGACCCACAGCTGGATGAGACCTAAGGCTGGACACTCTTGGGGCTGAGAGGATTGGTGAGGTTGGGTGAGCAAACGCAGACCCTTTAAAGTAATACTGCGTGGTACCCATCCCATGGGTCCCAAATCTCCAGGTTCAAGGGCATCTTCCCACATCGAACACATGCCTGGGAAACCCAGAAGATGGTACACCGCGTGATCGGGAAAGGTTTCTAAAACGCACCTCATTTCTCCTCTCCTTGTGCTCGGGTTCGCCATTCCAGCCGCTTTACTAACAATCTCCCTACGTGGAGAATCAGCACCGTTAACCTCCTGTTTCGTACAGGTTGCAATTTGTCCTGAGGATGAACGGGAAGAGGGGGAACCAATGAGAGACTAGCTCTAGCTGTTGGGACAGGCACAGGTCACTCTATTTTTCCGTCAGGAAGAAGAATGAACCACAGGCTCAGCCTGCACCCCCGGAACCAGAATAGGGTCTGAAGCAATCCTGCGCTTTTGCGGCCAGCTCCCAAAAAAGCGAGTTGACAAATGGAGCTCAGGGGCACTGCAATTCACAGACCTGCAGAGTTATAAATGATAACTCTCGTCCACAAATATATTGAGGGAAGGCAACGAAGAGGATTTGAAAGCAAGGCAGAATTGCAGGAAACAGATTTCAGGAGGTAGATGCGACTCGCCTTTAAAGCACATGAAAAGCGGCAAAACGTCGACAATGATGCCCTTGGCCAAAAAGGGCGTATGCGTTTTTTCCTGAATATATTCAGGAAAAAACGCATACGCCCTTTTTGGCCAACCAAGCAAGCCGGAAAGGCCAATCAGCACTACAAAGAAGTCTCGCTTGCCATCGGTCAAAAGGGCCATGCTGAAAAAAGTGTAAAAACCAGAAATGCAGGACAGGCCAGGGAGACGTGGGAGCCTTGCTACGCTGATGGGCGGGATGTTAATTGCCAACAGCCACTCTGGAGAAGTGTACGGCGTGTCCTGAAACATGTAATAAACACAGCTTAGAGAGCATAGGGCACTTCCACTCATGGGCGTATACATTGGGAAAACTGAAAATCCACAAGACACAGGCACCCCGAAGTGTAGGGCTGCTCTGTTTACAAGAACCTCCACTTCGGTACACCTTAAATAGCCCAGGATAGAGAAAAATGGATAAAGAAGTTGTGGTACTTATGCACAATGGAATATCACTCAGCCATGAAATCAATGTCATAAGGCGAGTAGCAGCCAGTATGATGAGTGGATTGAGGTACGATGACTCTAAGTGAAATAAGTCACACAGAAAAAGACACTTATCCTAAGATATCACTTATAGAGGGAATGATAAAATAGCTACCCTTGAACTGAATTACAAGACAGAACAGAGTCACACGTTTAGAAAACACACTATGGCTGCTTAACGGGAAAGGTCCGGTGGGGTGATGCATAAAACAAGGGTTTGAAATTAGCTCAGATACCGTTCCATAAGCCAAATATGTAATGGACAAGACGTACACCCTGCTCAGTGAAATGGACTCAACACCACCTATTCACCGCACAAGAATATATCTGACTAGTAAGAATCTTAAAACCTATGTATTGATATCTCTCTGGAAGTGAATCAAGAGGGTGTAAAGCGGCATAAACACAGCAGTGAAAAGCAGCTAAGCCCCATTATCAAAATAAATTACTTGAAAAAAACCCATAAAACAAAGACAGTGAAAGAGAGAGAAATTCATACAAAATCCATTCAGGGGCTCTGATGCAACCTGGATTGACCATATCTAGACCCACAGCTGGATGAGACCTAAGGCTGGACACTCTTGGGGCTGAGAGGATTGGTGAGGTTGGGTGAGCAAACGCAGACCCTTTAAAGTAATACTGCGTGGTACCCATCCCATGGGTCCCAAATCTCCAGGTTCAAGGGCATCTTCCCACATCGAAAACATGCCTGGGAAACCCAGAAGATGGTACACCGCGTGATCGGGAAAGGTTTCTAAAACGCACCTCATTTCTCCTCTCCTTGTGCTCGGGTTCGCCATTCCAGCCGCTTTACTAACAATCTCCCTACGTGGAGAATCAGCACCGTTAACCTCCTGTTTCGTACAGGTTGCAATTTGTCCTGAGGATGAACGGGAAGAGGGGGAACCAATGAGAGACTAGCTCTAGCTGTTGGGACAGGCACAGGTCACTCTATTTTTCCGTCAGGAAGAAGAATGAACCACAGGCTCAGCCTGCACCCCCGGAACCAGAATAGGGTCTGAAGCAATCCTGCGCTTTTGCGGCCAGCTCCCAAAAAAGCGAGTTGACAAATGGAGCTCAGGGGCACTGCAATTCACAGACCTGCAGAGTTATAAATGATAACTCTCGTCCACAAATATATTGAGGGAAGGCAACGAAGAGGATTTGAAAGCAAGGCAGAATTGCAGGAAACAGATTTCAGGAGGTAGATGCGACTCGCCTTTAAAGCACATGAAAAGCGGCAAAACGTCGACAATGATGCCCTTGGCCAAAAAGGGCGTATGCGTTTTTTCCTGAATATATTCAGGAAAAAACGCATACGCCCTTTTTGGCCAACCAAGCAAGCCGGAAAGGCCAATCAGCACTACAAAGAAGTCTCGCTTGCCATCGGTCAAAAGGGCCATGCTGAAAAAAGTGTAAAAACCAGAAATGCAGGACAGGCCAGGGAGACGTGGGAGCCTTGCTACGCTGATGGGCGGGATGTTAATTGCCAACAGCCACTCTGGAGAAGTGTACGGTGTGTCCTGAAACATGTAATAAACACAGCTTAGAGAGCATAGGGCACTTCCACTCATGGGCGTATACATTGGGAAAACTGAAAATCCACAAGACACAGGCACCCCGAAGTGTAGGGCTGCTCTGTTTACAAGAACCTCCACTTCGGTACACCTTAAATAGCCCAGGATAGAGAAAAATGGATAAAGAAGTTGTGGTACTTATGCACAATGGAATATCACTCAGCCATGTAATCAATGTCATAAGGCGAGTAGCAGCCAGTATGATGAGTGGATTGAGGTACGATGACTCTAAGTGAAATAAGTCACACAGAAAAAGACACTTATCCTAAGATATCACTTATAGAGGGAATGATAAAATAGCTACCCTTGAACTGAATTACAAGACAGAACAGAGTCACCCGTTTTGAAAACACACTATGGCTGCTTAACGGGAAAGGTCCGGTGGGGTGATGCATAAAACAAGGGTTTGAAATTAGCTCAGATACCGTTCCATAAGCCAAATATGTAATGGACAAGACGTACACCCTGCTCAGTGAAATGGACTCAACACCACCTATTCACCGCACAAGAATATATCTGACTAGTAAGAATCTTAAAACCTATGTATTGATATCTCTCTGGAAGTGAATCAAGAGGGTGTAAAGCGGCATAAACACAGCAGTGAAAAGCAGCTAAGCCCCATTATCAAAATAAATTACTTGAAAAAAACCCATAAAACAAAGACAGTGAAAGAGAGAGAAATTCATACAAAATCCATTCAGGGGCTCTGATGCAACCTGGATTGACCATATCTAGACCCACAGCTGGATGAGACCTAAGGCTGGACACTCTTGGGGCTGAGAGGATTGGTGAGGTTGGGTGAGCAAACGCAGACCCTTTAAAGTAATACTGCGTGGTACCCATCCCATGGGTCCCAAATCTCCAGGTTCAAGGGCATCTTCCCACATCGAACACATGCCTGGGAAACCCAGAAGATGGTACACCGCGTGATCGGGAAAGGTTTCTAAAACGCACCTCATTTCTCCTCTCCTTGTGCTCGGGTTCGCCATTCCAGCCGCTTTACTAACAATCTCCCTACGTGGAGAATCAGCACCGTTAACCTCCTGTTTCGTACAGGTTGCAATTTGTCCTGAGGATGAACGGGAAGAGGGGGAACCAATGAGAGACTAGCTCTAGCTGTTGGGACAGGCACAGGTCACTCTATTTTTCCGTCAGGAAGAAGAATGAACCACAGGCTCAGCCTGCACCCCCGGAACCAGAATAGGGTCTGAAGCAATCCTGCGCTTTTGCGGCCAGCTCCCAAAAAAGCGAGTTGACAAATGGAGCTCAGGGGCACTGCAATTCACAGACCTGCAGAGTTATAAATGATAACTCTCGTCCACAAATATATTGAGGGAAGGCAACGAAGAGGATTTGAAAGCAAGGCAGAATTGCAGGAAACAGATTTCAGGAGGTAGATGCGACTCGCCTTTAAAGCACATGAAAAGCGGCAAAACGTCGACAATGATGCCCTTGGCCAAAAAGGGCGTATGCGTTTTTTCCTGAATATATTCAGGAAAAAACGCATACGCCCTTTTTGGCCAACCAAGCAAGCCGGAAAGGCCAATCAGCACTACAAAGAAGTCTCGCTTGCCATCGGTCAAAAGGGCCATGCTGAAAAAAGTGTAAAAACCAGAAATGCAGGACAGGCCAGGGAGACGTGGGAGCCTTGCTACGCTGATGGGCGGGATGTTAATTGCCAACAGCCACTCTGGAGAAGTGTACGGCGTGTCCTGAAACATGTAATAAACACAGCTTAGAGAGCATAGGGCACTTCCACTCATGGGCGTATACATTGGGAAAACTGAAAATCCACAAGACACAGGCACCCCGAAGTGTAGGGCTGCTCTGTTTACAAGAACCTCCACTTCGGTACACCTTAAATAGCCCAGGATAGAGAAAAATGGATAAAGAAGTTGTGGTACTTATGCACAATGGAATATCACTCAGCCATGAAATCAATGTCATAAGGCGAGTAGCAGCCAGTATGATGAGTGGATTGAGGTACGATGACTCTAAGTGAAATAAGTCACACAGAAAAAGACACTTATCCTAAGATATCACTTATAGAGGGAATGATAAAATAGCTACCCTTGAACTGAATTACAAGACAGAACAGAGTCACACGTTTAGAAAACACACTATGGCTGCTTAACGGGAAAGGTCCGGTGGGGTGATGCATAAAACAAGGGTTTGAAATTAGCTCAGATACCGTTCCATAAGCCAAATATGTAATGGACAAGACGTACACCCTGCTCAGTGAAATGGACTCAACACCACCTATTCACCGCACAAGAATATATCTGACTAGTAAGAATCTTAAAACCTATGTATTGATATCTCTCTGGAAGTGAATCAAGAGGGTGTAAAGCGGCATAAACACAGCAGTGAAAAGCAGCTAAGCCCCATTATCAAAATAAATTACTTGAAAAAAACCCATAAAACAAAGACAGTGAAAGAGAGAGAAATTCATACAAAATCCATTCAGGGGCTCTGATGCAACCTGGATTGACCATATCTAGACCCACAGCTGGATGAGACCTAAGGCTGGACACTCTTGGGGCTGAGAGGATTGGTGAGGTTGGGTGAGCAAACGCAGACCCTTTAAAGTAATACTGCGTGGTACCCATCCCATGGGTCCCAAATCTCCAGGTTCAAGGGCATCTTCCCACATCGAAAACATGCCTGGGAAACCCAGAAGATGGTACACCGCGTGATCGGGAAAGGTTTCTAAAACGCACCTCATTTCTCCTCTCCTTGTGCTCGGGTTCGCCATTCCAGCCGCTTTACTAACAATCTCCCTACGTGGAGAATCAGCACCGTTAACCTCCTGTTTCGTACAGGTTGCAATTTGTCCTGAGGATGAACGGGAAGAGGGGGAACCAATGAGAGACTAGCTCTAGCTGTTGGGACAGGCACAGGTCACTCTATTTTTCCGTCAGGAAGAAGAATGAACCACAGGCTCAGCCTGCACCCCCGGAACCAGAATAGGGTCTGAAGCAATCCTGCGCTTTTGCGGCCAGCTCCCAAAAAAGCGAGTTGACAAATGGAGCTCAGGGGCACTGCAATTCACAGACCTGCAGAGTTATAAATGATAACTCTCGTCCACAAATATATTGAGGGAAGGCAACGAAGAGGATTTGAAAGCAAGGCAGAATTGCAGGAAACAGATTTCAGGAGGTAGATGCGACTCGCCTTTAAAGCACATGAAAAGCGGCAAAACGT
The DNA here is from genome assembly GCF_028564815.1 of Eubalaena glacialis. NCBI lineage: Eukaryota > Metazoa > Chordata > Mammalia > Artiodactyla > Balaenidae > Eubalaena > Eubalaena glacialis. Next base: position 30,146 of record NW_026871379.1, on the reverse strand, counting down.
CGACAATGATGCCCTTGGCCAAAAAGGGCGTATGCGTTTTTTCCTGAATATATTCAGGAAAAAACGCATACGCCCTTTTTGGCCAACCAAGCAAGCCGGAAAGGCCAATCAGCACTACAAAGAAGTCTCGCTTGCCATCGGTCAAAAGGGCCATGCTGAAAAAAGTGTAAAAACCAGAAATGCAGGACAGGCCAGGGAGACGTGGGAGCCTTGCTACGCTGATGGGCGGGATGTTAATTGCCAACAGCCACTCTGGAGAAGTGTACGGTGTGTCCTGAAACATGTAATAAACACAGCTTAGAGAGCATAGGGCACTTCCACTCATGGGCGTATACATTGGGAAAACTGAAAATCCACAAGACACAGGCACCCCGAAGTGTAGGGCTGCTCTGTTTACAAGAACCTCCACTTCGGTACACCTTAAATAGCCCAGGATAGAGAAAAATGGATAAAGAAGTTGTGGTACTTATGCACAATGGAATATCACTCAGCCATGTAATCAATGTCATAAGGCGAGTAGCAGCCAGTATGATGAGTGGATTGAGGTACGATGACTCTAAGTGAAATAAGTCACACAGAAAAAGACACTTATCCTAAGATATCACTTATAGAGGGAATGATAAAATAGCTACCCTTGAACTGAATTACAAGACAGAACAGAGTCACCCGTTTTGAAAACACACTATGGCTGCTTAACGGGAAAGGTCCGGTGGGGTGATGCATAAAACAAGGGTTTGAAATTAGCTCAGATACCGTTCCATAAGCCAAATATGTAATGGACAAGACGTACACCCTGCTCAGTGAAATGGACTCAACACCACCTATTCACCGCACAAGAATATATCTGACTAGTAAGAATCTTAAAACCTATGTATTGATATCTCTCTGGAAGTGAATCAAGAGGGTGTAAAGCGGCATAAACACAGCAGTGAAAAGCAGCTAAGCCCCATTATCAAAATAAATTACTTGAAAAAAACCCATAAAACAAAGACAGTGAAAGAGAGAGAAATTCATACAAAATCCATTCAGGGGCTCTGATGCAACCTGGATTGACCATATCTAGACCCACAGCTGGATGAGACCTAAGGCTGGACACTCTTGGGGCTGAGAGGATTGGTGAGGTTGGGTGAGCAAACGCAGACCCTTTAAAGTAATACTGCGTGGTACCCATCCCATGGGTCCCAAATCTCCAGGTTCAAGGGCATCTTCCCACATCGAACACATGCCTGGGAAACCCAGAAGATGGTACACCGCGTGATCGGGAAAGGTTTCTAAAACGCACCTCATTTCTCCTCTCCTTGTGCTCGGGTTCGCCATTCCAGCCGCTTTACTAACAATCTCCCTACGTGGAGAATCAGCACCGTTAACCTCCTGTTTCGTACAGGTTGCAATTTGTCCTGAGGATGAACGGGAAGAGGGGGAACCAATGAGAGACTAGCTCTAGCTGTTGGGACAGGCACAGGTCACTCTATTTTTCCGTCAGGAAGAAGAATGAACCACAGGCTCAGCCTGCACCCCCGGAACCAGAATAGGGTCTGAAGCAATCCTGCGCTTTTGCGGCCAGCTCCCAAAAAAGCGAGTTGACAAATGGAGCTCAGGGGCACTGCAATTCACAGACCTGCAGAGTTATAAATGATAACTCTCGTCCACAAATATATTGAGGGAAGGCAACGAAGAGGATTTGAAAGCAAGGCAGAATTGCAGGAAACAGATTTCAGGAGGTAGATGCGACTCGCCTTTAAAGCACATGAAAAGCGGCAAAACGTCGACAATGATGCCCTTGGCCAAAAAGGGCGTATGCGTTTTTTCCTGAATATATTCAGGAAAAAACGCATACGCCCTTTTTGGCCAACCAAGCAAGCCGGAAAGGCCAATCAGCACTACAAAGAAGTCTCGCTTGCCATCGGTCAAAAGGGCCATGCTGAAAAAAGTGTAAAAACCAGAAATGCAGGACAGGCCAGGGAGACGTGGGAGCCTTGCTACGCTGATGGGCGGGATGTTAATTGCCAACAGCCACTCTGGAGAAGTGTACGGCGTGTCCTGAAACATGTAATAAACACAGCTTAGAGAGCATAGGGCACTTCCACTCATGGGCGTATACATTGGGAAAACTGAAAATCCACAAGACACAGGCACCCCGAAGTGTAGGGCTGCTCTGTTTACAAGAACCTCCACTTCGGTACACCTTAAATAGCCCAGGATAGAGAAAAATGGATAAAGAAGTTGTGGTACTTATGCACAATGGAATATCACTCAGCCATGAAATCAATGTCATAAGGCGAGTAGCAGCCAGTATGATGAGTGGATTGAGGTACGATGACTCTAAGTGAAATAAGTCACACAGAAAAAGACACTTATCCTAAGATATCACTTATAGAGGGAATGATAAAATAGCTACCCTTGAACTGAATTACAAGACAGAACAGAGTCACACGTTTAGAAAACACACTATGGCTGCTTAACGGGAAAGGTCCGGTGGGGTGATGCATAAAACAAGGGTTTGAAATTAGCTCAGATACCGTTCCATAAGCCAAATATGTAATGGACAAGACGTACACCCTGCTCAGTGAAATGGACTCAACACCACCTATTCACCGCACAAGAATATATCTGACTAGTAAGAATCTTAAAACCTATGTATTGATATCTCTCTGGAAGTGAATCAAGAGGGTGTAAAGCGGCATAAACACAGCAGTGAAAAGCAGCTAAGCCCCATTATCAAAATAAATTACTTGAAAAAAACCCATAAAACAAAGACAGTGAAAGAGAGAGAAATTCATACAAAATCCATTCAGGGGCTCTGATGCAACCTGGATTGACCATATCTAGACCCACAGCTGGATGAGACCTAAGGCTGGACACTCTTGGGGCTGAGAGGATTGGTGAGGTTGGGTGAGCAAACGCAGACCCTTTAAAGTAATACTGCGTGGTACCCATCCCATGGGTCCCAAATCTCCAGGTTCAAGGGCATCTTCCCACATCGAACACATGCCTGGGAAACCCAGAAGATGGTACACCGCGTGATCGGGAAAGGTTTCTAAAACGCACCTCATTTCTCCTCTCCTTGTGCTCGGGTTCGCCATTCCAGCCGCTTTACTAACAATCTCCCTACGTGGAGAATCAGCACCGTTAACCTCCTGTTTCGTACAGGTTGCAATTTGTCCTGAGGATGAACGGGAAGAGGGGGAACCAATGAGAGACTAGCTCTAGCTGTTGGGACAGGCACAGGTCACTCTATTTTTCCGTCAGGAAGAAGAATGAACCACAGGCTCAGCCTGCACCCCCGGAACCAGAATAGGGTCTGAAGCAATCCTGCGCTTTTGCGGCCAGCTCCCAAAAAAGCGAGTTGACAAATGGAGCTCAGGGGCACTGCAATTCACAGACCTGCAGAGTTATAAATGATAACTCTCGTCCACAAATATATTGAGGGAAGGCAACGAAGAGGATTTGAAAGCAAGGCAGAATTGCAGGAAACAGATTTCAGGAGGTAGATGCGACTCGCCTTTAAAGCACATGAAAAGCGGCAAAACGTCGACAATGATGCCCTTGGCCAAAAAGGGCGTATGCGTTTTTTCCTGAATATATTCAGGAAAAAACGCATACGCCCTTTTTGGCCAACCAAGCAAGCCGGAAAGGCCAATCAGCACTACAAAGAAGTCTCGCTTGCCATCGGTCAAAAGGGCCATGCTGAAAAAAGTGTAAAAACCAGAAATGCAGGACAGGCCAGGGAGACGTGGGAGCCTTGCTACGCTGATGGGCGGGATGTTAATTGCCAACAGCCACTCTGGAGAAGTGTACGGCGTGTCCTGAAACATGTAATAAACACAGCTTAGAGAGCATAGGGCACTTCCACTCATGGGCGTATACATTGGGAAAACTGAAAATCCACAAGACACAGGCACCCCGAAGTGTAGGGCTGCTCTGTTTACAAGAACCTCCACTTCGGTACACCTTAAATAGCCCAGGATAGAGAAAAATGGATAAAGAAGTTGTGGTACTTATGCACAATGGAATATCACTCAGCCATGAAATCAATGTCATAAGGCGAGTAGCAGCCAGTATGATGAGTGGATTGAGGTACGATGACTCTAAGTGAAATAAGTCACACAGAAAAAGACACTTATCCTAAGATATCACTTATAGAGGGAATGATAAAATAGCTACCCTTGAACTGAATTACAAGACAGAACAGAGTCACACGTTTAGAAAACACACTATGGCTGCTTAACGGGAAAGGTCCGGTGGGGTGATGCATAAAACAAGGGTTTGAAATTAGCTCAGATACCGTTCCATAAGCCAAATATGTAATGGACAAGACGTACACCCTGCTCAGTGAAATGGACTCAACACCACCTATTCACCGCACAAGAATATATCTGACTAGTAAGAATCTTAAAACCTATGTATTGATATCTCTCTGGAAGTGAATCAAGAGGGTGTAAAGCGGCATAAACACAGCAGTGAAAAGCAGCTAAGCCCCATTATCAAAATAAATTACTTGAAAAAAACCCATAAAACAAAGACAGTGAAAGAGAGAGAAATTCATACAAAATCCATTCAGGGGCTCTGATGCAACCTGGATTGACCATATCTAGACCCACAGCTGGATGAGACCTAAGGCTGGACACTCTTGGGGCTGAGAGGATTGGTGAGGTTGGGTGAGCAAACGCAGACCCTTTAAAGTAATACTGCGTGGTACCCATCCCATGGGTCCCAAATCTCCAGGTTCAAGGGCATCTTCCCACATCGAAAACATGCCTGGGAAACCCAGAAGATGGTACACCGCGTGATCGGGAAAGGTTTCTAAAACGCACCTCATTTCTCCTCTCCTTGTGCTCGGGTTCGCCATTCCAGCCGCTTTACTAACAATCTCCCTACGTGGAGAATCAGCACCGTTAACCTCCTGTTTCGTACAGGTTGCAATTTGTCCTGAGGATGAACGGGAAGAGGGGGAACCAATGAGAGACTAGCTCTAGCTGTTGGGACAGGCACAGGTCACTCTATTTTTCCGTCAGGAAGAAGAATGAACCACAGGCTCAGCCTGCACCCCCGGAACCAGAATAGGGTCTGAAGCAATCCTGCGCTTTTGCGGCCAGCTCCCAAAAAAGCGAGTTGACAAATGGAGCTCAGGGGCACTGCAATTCACAGACCTGCAGAGTTATAAATGATAACTCTCGTCCACAAATATATTGAGGGAAGGCAACGAAGAGGATTTGAAAGCAAGGCAGAATTGCAGGAAACAGATTTCAGGAGGTAGATGCGACTCGCCTTTAAAGCACATGAAAAGCGGCAAAACGTCGACAATGATGCCCTTGGCCAAAAAGGGCGTATGCGTTTTTTCCTGAATATATTCAGGAAAAAACGCATACGCCCTTTTTGGCCAACCAAGCAAGCCGGAAAGGCCAATCAGCACTACAAAGAAGTCTCGCTTGCCATCGGTCAAAAGGGCCATGCTGAAAAAAGTGTAAAAACCAGAAATGCAGGACAGGCCAGGGAGACGTGGGAGCCTTGCTACGCTGATGGGCGGGATGTTAATTGCCAACAGCCACTCTGGAGAAGTGTACGGTGTGTCCTGAAACATGTAATAAACACAGCTTAGAGAGCATAGGGCACTTCCACTCATGGGCGTATACATTGGGAAAACTGAAAATCCACAAGACACAGGCACCCCGAAGTGTAGGGCTGCTCTGTTTACAAGAACCTCCACTTCGGTACACCTTAAATAGCCCAGGATAGAGAAAAATGGATAAAGAAGTTGTGGTACTTATGCACAATGGAATATCACTCAGCCATGAAATCAATGTCATAAGGCGAGTAGCAGCCAGTATGATGAGTGGATTGAGGTACGATGACTCTAAGTGAAATAAGTCACACAGAAAAAGACACTTATCCTAAGATATCACTTATAGAGGGAATGATAAAATAGCTACCCTTGAACTGAATTACAAGACAGAACAGAGTCACCCGTTTAGAAAACACACTATGGCTGCTTAACGGGAAAGGTCCGGTGGGGTGATGCATAAAACAAGGGTTTGAAATTAGCTCAGATACCGTTCCATAAGCCAAATATGTAATGGACAAGACGTACACCCTGCTCAGTGAAATGGACTCAACACCACCTATTCACCGCACAAGAATATATCTGACTAGTAAGAATCTTAAAACCTATGTATTGATATCTCTCTGGAAGTGAATCAAGAGGGTGTAAAGCGGCATAAACACAGCAGTGAAAAGCAGCTAAGCCCCATTATCAAAATAAATTACTTGAAAAAAACCCATAAAACAAAGACAGTGAAAGAGAGAGAAATTCATACAAAATCCATTCAGGGGCTCTGATGCAACCTGGATTGACCATATCTAGACCCACAGCTGGATGAGACCTAAGGCTGGACACTCTTGGGGCTGAGAGGATTGGTGAGGTTGGGTGAGCAAACGCAGACCCTTTAAAGTAATACTGCGTGGTACCCATCCCATGGGTCCCAAATCTCCAGGTTCAAGGGCATCTTCCCACATCGAAAACATGCCTGGGAAACCCAGAAGATGGTACACCGCGTGATCGGGAAAGGTTTCTAAAACGCACCTCATTTCTCCTCTCCTTGTGCTCGGGTTCGCCATTCCAGCCGCTTTACTAACAATCTCCCTACGTGGAGAATCAGCACCGTTAACCTCCTGTTTCGTACAGGTTGCAATTTGTCCTGAGGATGAACGGGAAGAGGGGGAACCAATGAGAGACTAGCTCTAGCTGTTGGGACAGGCACAGGTCACTCTATTTTTCCGTCAGGAAGAAGAATGAACCACAGGCTCAGCCTGCACCCCCGGAACCAGAATAGGGTCTGAAGCAATCCTGCGCTTTTGCGGCCAGCTCCCAAAAAAGCGAGTTGACAAATGGAGCTCAGGGGCACTGCAATTCACAGACCTGCAGAGTTATAAATGATAACTCTCGTCCACAAATATATTGAGGGAAGGCAACGAAGAGGATTTGAAAGCAAGGCAGAATTGCAGGAAACAGATTTCAGGAGGTAGATGCGACTCGCCTTTAAAGCACATGAAAAGCGGCAAAACGTCGACAATGATGCCCTTGGCCAAAAAGGGCGTATGCGTTTTTTCCTGAATATATTCAGGAAAAAACGCATACGCCCTTTTTGGCCAACCAAGCAAGCCGGAAAGGCCAATCAGCACTACAAAGAAGTCTCGCTTGCCATCGGTCAAAAGGGCCATGCTGAAAAAAGTGTAAAAACCAGAAATGCAGGACAGGCCAGGGAGACGTGGGAGCCTTGCTACGCTGATGGGCGGGATGTTAATTGCCAACAGCCACTCTGGAGAAGTGTACGGTGTGTCCTGAAACATGTAATAAACACAGCTTAGAGAGCATAGGGCACTTCCACTCATGGGCGTATACATTGGGAAAACTGAAAATCCACAAGACACAGGCACCCCGAAGTGTAGGGCTGCTCTGTTTACAAGAACCTCCACTTCGGTACACCTTAAATAGCCCAGGATAGAGAAAAATGGATAAAGAAGTTGTGGTACTTATGCACAATGGAATATCACTCAGCCATGTAATCAATGTCATAAGGCGAGTAGCAGCCAGTATGATGAGTGGATTGAGGTACGATGACTCTAAGTGAAATAAGTCACACAGAAAAAGACACTTATCCTAAGATATCACTTATAGAGGGAATGATAAAATAGCTACCCTTGAACTGAATTACAAGACAGAACAGAGTCACCCGTTTTGAAAACACACTATGGCTGCTTAACGGGAAAGGTCCGGTGGGGTGATGCATAAAACAAGGGTTTGAAATTAGCTCAGATACCGTTCCATAAGCCAAATATGTAATGGACAAGACGTACACCCTGCTCAGTGAAATGGACTCAACACCACCTATTCACCGCACAAGAATATATCTGACTAGTAAGAATCTTAAAACCTATGTATTGATATCTCTCTGGAAGTGAATCAAGAGGGTGTAAAGCGGCATAAACACAGCAGTGAAAAGCAGCTAAGCCCCATTATCAAAATAAATTACTTGAAAAAAACCCATAAAACAAAGACAGTGAAAGAGAGAGAAATTCATACAAAATCCATTCAGGGGCTCTGATGCAACCTGGATTGACCATATCTAGACCCACAGCTGGATGAGACCTAAGGCTGGACACTCTTGGGGCTGAGAGGATTGGTGAGGTTGGGTGAGCAAACGCAGACCCTTTAAAGTAATACTGCGTGGTACCCATCCCATGGGTCCCAAATCTCCAGGTTCAAGGGCATCTTCCCACATCGAACACATGCCTGGGAAACCCAGAAGATGGTACACCGCGTGATCGGGAAAGGTTTCTAAAACGCACCTCATTTCTCCTCTCCTTGTGCTCGGGTTCGCCATTCCAGCCGCTTTACTAACAATCTCCCTACGTGGAGAATCAGCACCGTTAACCTCCTGTTTCGTACAGGTTGCAATTTGTCCTGAGGATGAACGGGAAGAGGGGGAACCAATGAGAGACTAGCTCTAGCTGTTGGGACAGGCACAGGTCACTCTATTTTTCCGTCAGGAAGAAGAATGAACCACAGGCTCAGCCTGCACCCCCGGAACCAGAATAGGGTCTGAAGCAATCCTGCGCTTTTGCGGCCAGCTCCCAAAAAAGCGAGTTGACAAATGGAGCTCAGGGGCACTGCAATTCACAGACCTGCAGAGTTATAAATGATAACTCTCGTCCACAAATATATTGAGGGAAGGCAACGAAGAGGATTTGAAAGCAAGGCAGAATTGCAGGAAACAGATTTCAGGAGGTAGATGCGACTCGCCTTTAAAGCACATGAAAAGCGGCAAAACGTCGACAATGATGCCCTTGGCCAAAAAGGGCGTATGCGTTTTTTCCTGAATATATTCAGGAAAAAACGCATACGCCCTTTTTGGCCAACCAAGCAAGCCGGAAAGGCCAATCAGCACTACAAAGAAGTCTCGCTTGCCATCGGTCAAAAGGGCCATGCTGAAAAAAGTGTAAAAACCAGAAATGCAGGACAGGCCAGGGAGACGTGGGAGCCTTGCTACGCTGATGGGCGGGATGTTAATTGCCAACAGCCACTCTGGAGAAGTGTACGGTGTGTCCTGAAACATGTAATAAACACAGCTTAGAGAGCATAGGGCACTTCCACTCATGGGCGTATACATTGGGAAAACTGAAAATCCACAAGACACAGGCACCCCGAAGTGTAGGGCTGCTCTGTTTACAAGAACCTCCACTTCGGTACACCTTAAATAGCCCAGGATAGAGAAAAATGGATAAAGAAGTTGTGGTACTTATGCACAATGGAATATCACTCAGCCATGTAATCAATGTCATAAGGCGAGTAGCAGCCAGTATGATGAGTGGATTGAGGTACGATGACTCTAAGTGAAATAAGTCACACAGAAAAAGACACTTATCCTAAGATATCACTTATAGAGGGAATGATAAAATAGCTACCCTTGAACTGAATTACAAGACAGAACAGAGTCACACGTTTTGAAAACACACTATGGCTGCTTAACGGGAAAGGTCCGGTGGGGTGATGCATAAAACAAGGGTTTGAAATTAGCTCAGATACCGTTCCATAAGCCAAATATGTAATGGACAAGACGTACACCCTGCTCAGTGAAATGGACTCAACACCACCTATTCACCGCACAAGAATATATCTGACTAGTAAGAATCTTAAAACCTATGTATTGATATCTCTCTGGAAGTGAATCAAGAGGGTGTAAAGCGGCATAAACACAGCAGTGAAAAGCAGCTAAGCCCCATTATCAAAATAAATTACTTGAAAAAAACCCATAAAACAAAGACAGTGAAAGAGAGAGAAATTCATACAAAATCCATTCAGGGGCTCTGATGCAACCTGGATTGACCATATCTAGACCCACAGCTGGATGAGACCTAAGGCTGGACACTCTTGGGGCTGAGAGGATTGGTGAGGTTGGGTGAGCAAACGCAGACCCTTTAAAGTAATACTGCGTGGTACCCATCCCATGGGTCCCAAATCTCCAGGTTCAAGGGCATCTTCCCACATCGAAAACATGCCTGGGAAACCCAGAAGATGGTACACCGCGTGATCGGGAAAGGTTTCTAAAACGCACCTCATTTCTCCTCTCCTTGTGCTCGGGTTCGCCATTCCAGCCGCTTTACTAACAATCTCCCTACGTGGAGAATCAGCACCGTTAACCTCCTGTTTCGTACAGGTTGCAATTTGTCCTGAGGATGAACGGGAAGAGGGGGAACCAATGAGAGACTAGCTCTAGCTGTTGGGACAGGCACAGGTCACTCTATTTTTCCGTCAGGAAGAAGAATGAACCACAGGCTCAGCCTGCACCCCCGGAACCAGAATAGGGTCTGAAGCAATCCTGCGCTTTTGCGGCCAGCTCCCAAAAAAGCGAGTTGACAAATGGAGCTCAGGGGCACTGCAATTCACAGACCTGCAGAGTTATAAATGATAACTCTCGTCCACAAATATATTGAGGGAAGGCAACGAAGAGGATTTGAAAGCAAGGCAGAATTGCAGGAAACAGATTTCAGGAGGTAGATGCGACTCGCCTTTAAAGCACATGAAAAGCGGCAAAACGTCGACAATGATGCCCTTGGCCAAAAAGGGCGTATGCGTTTTTTCCTGAATATATTCAGGAAAAAACGCATACGCCCTTTTTGGCCAACCAAGCAAGCCGGAAAGGCCAATCAGCACTACAAAGAAGTCTCGCTTGCCATCGGTCAAAAGGGCCATGCTGAAAAAAGTGTAAAAACCAGAAATGCAGGACAGGCCAGGGAGACGTGGGAGCCTTGCTACGCTGATGGGCGGGATGTTAATTGCCAACAGCCACTCTGGAGAAGTGTACGGCGTGTCCTGAAACATGTAATAAACACAGCTTAGAGAGCATAGGGCACTTCCACTCATGGGCGTATACATTGGGAAAACTGAAAATCCACAAGACACAGGCACCCCGAAGTGTAGGGCTGCTCTGTTTACAAGAACCTCCACTTCGGTACACCTTAAATAGCCCAGGATAGAGAAAAATGGATAAAGAAGTTGTGGTACTTATGCACAATGGAATATCACTCAGCCATGTAATCAATGTCATAAGGCGAGTAGCAGCCAGTATGATGAGTGGATTGAGGTACGATGACTCTAAGTGAAATAAGTCACACAGAAAAAGACACTTATCCTAAGATATCACTTATAGAGGGAATGATAAAATAGCTACCCTTGAACTGAATTACAAGACAGAACAGAGTCACACGTTTAGAAAACACACTATGGCTGCTTAACGGGAAAGGTCCGGTGGGGTGATGCATAAAACAAGGGTTTGAAATTAGCTCAGATACCGTTCCATAAGCCAAATATGTAATGGACAAGACGTACACCCTGCTCAGTGAAATGGACTCAACACCACCTATTCACCGCACAAGAATATATCTGACTAGTAAGAATCTTAAAACCTATGTATTGATATCTCTCTGGAAGTGAATCAAGAGGGTGTAAAGCAGCATAAACACAGCAGTGAAAAGCAGCTAAGCCCCATTATCAAAATAAATTACTTGAAAAAAACCCATAAAACAAAGACAGTGAAAGAGAGAGAAATTCATACAAAATCCATTCAGGGGCTCTGATGCAACCTGGATTGACCATATCTAGACCCACAGCTGGATGAGACCTAAGGCTGGACACTCTTGGGGCTGAGAGGATTGGTGAGGTTGGGTGAGCAAACGCAGACCCTTTAAAGTAATACTGCGTGGTACCCATCCCATGGGTCCCAAATCTCCAGGTTCAAGGGCATCTTCCCACATCGAAAACATGCCTGGGAAACCCAGAAGATGGTACACCGCGTGATCGGGAAAGGTTTCTAAAACGCACCTCATTTCTCCTCTCCTTGTGCTCGGGTTCGCCATTCCAGCCGCTTTACTAACAATCTCCCTACGTGGAGAATCAGCACCGTTAACCTCCTGTTTCGTACAGGTTGCAATTTGTCCTGAGGATGAACGGGAAGAGGGGGAACCAATGAGAGACTAGCTCTAGCTGTTGGGACAGGCACAGGTCACTCTATTTTTCCGTCAGGAAGAAGAATGAACCACAGGCTCAGCCTGCACCCCCGGAACCAGAATAGGGTCTGAAGCAATCCTGCGCTTTTGCGGCCAGCTCCCAAAAAAGCGAGTTGACAAATGGAGCTCAGGGGCACTGCAATTCACAGACCTGCAGAGTTATAAATGATAACTCTCGTCCACAAATATATTGAGGGAAGGCAACGAAGAGGATTTGAAAGCAAGGCAGAATTGCAGGAAACAGATTTCAGGAGGTAGATGCGACTCGCCTTTAAAGCACATGAAAAGCGGCAAAACGTCGACAATGATGCCCTTGGCCAAAAAGGGCGTATGCGTTTTTTCCTGAATATATTCAGGAAAAAACGCATACGCCCTTTTTGGCCAACCAAGCAAGCCGGAAAGGCCAATCAGCACTACAAAGAAGTCTCGCTTGCCATCGGTCAAAAGGGCCATGCTGAAAAAAGTGTAAAAACCAGAAATGCAGGACAGGCCAGGGAGACGTGGGAGCCTTGCTACGCTGATGGGCGGGATGTTAATTGCCAACAGCCACTCTGGAGAAGTGTACGGCGTGTCCTGAAACATGTAATAAACACAGCTTAGAGAGCATAGGGCACTTCCACTCATGGGCGTATACATTGGGAAAACTGAAAATCCACAAGACACAGGCACCCCGAAGTGTAGGGCTGCTCTGTTTACAAGAACCTCCACTTCGGTACACCTTAAATAGCCCAGGATAGAGAAAAATGGATAAAGAAGTTGTGGTACTTATGCACAATGGAATATCACTCAGCCATGAAATCAATGTCATAAGGCGAGTAGCAGCCAGTATGATGAGTGGATTGAGGTACGATGACTCTAAGTGAAATAAGTCACACAGAAAAAGACACTTATCCTAAGATATCACTTATAGAGGGAATGATAAAATAGCTACCCTTGAACTGAATTACAAGACAGAACAGAGTCACCCGTTTAGAAAACACACTATGGCTGCTTAACGGGAAAGGTCCGGTGGGGTGATGCATAAAACAAGGGTTTGAAATTAGCTCAGATACCGTTCCATAAGCCAAATATGTAATGGACAAGACGTACACCCTGCTCAGTGAAATGGACTCAACACCACCTATTCACCGCACAAGAATATATCTGACTAGTAAGAATCTTAAAACCTATGTATTGATATCTCTCTGGAAGTGAATCAAGAGGGTGTAAAGCGGCATAAACACAGCAGTGAAAAGCAGCTAAGCCCCATTATCAAAATAAATTACTTGAAAAAAACCCATAAAACAAAGACAGTGAAAGAGAGAGAAATTCATACAAAATCCATTCAGGGGCTCTGATGCAACCTGGATTGACCATATCTAGACCCACAGCTGGATGAGACCTAAGGCTGGACACTCTTGGGGCTGAGAGGATTGGTGAGGTTGGGTGAGCAAACGCAGACCCTTTAAAGTAATACTGCGTGGTACCCATCCCATGGGTCCCAAATCTCCAGGTTCAAGGGCATCTTCCCACATCGAAAACATGCCTGGGAAACCCAGAAGATGGTACACCGCGTGATCGGGAAAGGTTTCTAAAACGCACCTCATTTCTCCTCTCCTTGTGCTCGGGTTCGCCATTCCAGCCGCTTTACTAACAATCTCCCTACGTGGAGAATCAGCACCGTTAACCTCCTGTTTCGTACAGGTTGCAATTTGTCCTGAGGATGAACGGGAAGAGGGGGAACCAATGAGAGACTAGCTCTAGCTGTTGGGACAGGCACAGGTCACTCTATTTTTCCGTCAGGAAGAAGAATGAACCACAGGCTCAGCCTGCACCCCCGGAACCAGAATAGGGTCTGAAGCAATCCTGCGCTTTTGCGGCCAGCTCCCAAAAAAGCGAGTTGACAAATGGAGCTCAGGGGCACTGCAATTCACAGACCTGCAGAGTTATAAATGATAACTCTCGTCCACAAATATATTGAGGGAAGGCAACGAAGAGGATTTGAAAGCAAGGCAGAATTGCAGGAAACAGATTTCAGGAGGTAGATGCGACTCGCCTTTAAAGCACATGAAAAGCGGCAAAACGTCGACAATGATGCCCTTGGCCAAAAAGGGCGTATGCGTTTTTTCCTGAATATATTCAGGAAAAAACGCATACGCCCTTTTTGGCCAACCAAGCAAGCCGGAAAGGCCAATCAGCACTACAAAGAAGTCTCGCTTGCCATCGGTCAAAAGGGCCATGCTGAAAAAAGTGTAAAAACCAGAAATGCAGGACAGGCCAGGGAGACGTGGGAGCCTTGCTACGCTGATGGGCGGGATGTTAATTGCCAACAGCCACTCTGGAGAAGTGTACGGTGTGTCCTGAAACATGTAATAAACACAGCTTAGAGAGCATAGGGCACTTCCACTCATGGGCGTATACATTGGGAAAACTGAAAATCCACAAGACACAGGCACCCCGAAGTGTAGGGCTGCTCTGTTTACAAGAACCTCCACTTCGGTACACCTTAAATAGCCCAGGATAGAGAAAAATGGATAAAGAAGTTGTGGTACTTATGCACAATGGAATATCACTCAGCCATGTAATCAATGTCATAAGGCGAGTAGCAGCCAGTATGATGAGTGGATTGAGGTACGATGACTCTAAGTGAAATAAGTCACACAGAAAAAGACACTTATCCTAAGATATCACTTATAGAGGGAATGATAAAATAGCTACCCTTGAACTGAATTACAAGACAGAACAGAGTCACCCGTTTTGAAAACACACTATGGCTGCTTAACGGGAAAGGTCCGGTGGGGTGATGCATAAAACAAGGGTTTGAAATTAGCTCAGATACCGTTCCATAAGCCAAATATGTAATGGACAAGACGTACACCCTGCTCAGTGAAATGGACTCAACACCACCTATTCACCGCACAAGAATATATCTGACTAGTAAGAATCTTAAAACCTATGTATTGATATCTCTCTGGAAGTGAATCAAGAGGGTGTAAAGCGGCATAAACACAGCAGTGAAAAGCAGCTAAGCCCCATTATCAAAATAAATTACTTGAAAAAAACCCATAAAACAAAGACAGTGAAAGAGAGAGAAATTCATACAAAATCCATTCAGGGGCTCTGATGCAACCTGGATTGACCATATCTAGACCCACAGCTGGATGAGACCTAAGGCTGGACACTCTTGGGGCTGAGAGGATTGGTGAGGTTGGGTGAGCAAACGCAGACCCTTTAAAGTAATACTGCGTGGTACCCATCCCATGGGTCCCAAATCTCCAGGTTCAAGGGCATCTTCCCACATCGAAAACATGCCTGGGAAACCCAGAAGATGGTACACCGCGTGATCGGGAAAGGTTTCTAAAACGCACCTCATTTCTCCTCTCCTTGTGCTCGGGTTCGCCATTCCAGCCGCTTTACTAACAATCTCCCTACGTGGAGAATCAGCACCGTTAACCTCCTGTTTCGTACAGGTTGCAATTTGTCCTGAGGATGAACGGGAAGAGGGGGAACCAATGAGAGACTAGCTCTAGCTGTTGGGACAGGCACAGGTCACTCTATTTTTCCGTCAGGAAGAAGAATGAACCACAGGCTCAGCCTGCACCCCCGGAACCAGAATAGGGTCTGAAGCAATCCTGCGCTTTTGCGGCCAGCTCCCAAAAAAGCGAGTTGACAAATGGAGCTCAGGGGCACTGCAATTCACAGACCTGCAGAGTTATAAATGATAACTCTCGTCCACAAATATATTGAGGGAAGGCAACGAAGAGGATTTGAAAGCAAGGCAGAATTGCAGGAAACAGATTTCAGGAGGTAGATGCGACTCGCCTTTAAAGCACATGAAAAGCGGCAAAACGTCGACAATGATGCCCTTGGCCAAAAAGGGCGTATGCGTTTTTTCCTGAATATATTCAGGAAAAAACGCATACGCCCTTTTTGGCCAACCAAGCAAGCCGGAAAGGCCAATCAGCACTACAAAGAAGTCTCGCTTGCCATCGGTCAAAAGGGCCATGCTGAAAAAAGTGTAAAAACCAGAAATGCAGGACAGGCCAGGGAGACGTGGGAGCCTTGCTACGCTGATGGGCGGGATGTTAATTGCCAACAGCCACTCTGGAGAAGTGTACGGCGTGTCCTGAAACATGTAATAAACACAGCTTAGAGAGCATAGGGCACTTCCACTCATGGGCGTATACATTGGGAAAACTGAAAATCCACAAGACACAGGCACCCCGAAGTGTAGGGCTGCTCTGTTTACAAGAACCTCCACTTCGGTACACCTTAAATAGCCCAGGATAGAGAAAAATGGATAAAGAAGTTGTGGTACTTATGCACAATGGAATATCACTCAGCCATGAAATCAATGTCATAAGGCGAGTAGCAGCCAGTATGATGAGTGGATTGAGGTACGATGACTCTAAGTGAAATAAGTCACACAGAAAAAGACACTTATCCTAAGATATCACTTATAGAGGGAATGATAAAATAGCTACCCTTGAACTGAATTACAAGACAGAACAGAGTCACACGTTTAGAAAACACACTATGGCTGCTTAACGGGAAAGGTCCGGTGGGGTGATGCATAAAACAAGGGTTTGAAATTAGCTCAGATACCGTTCCATAAGCCAAATATGTAATGGACAAGACGTACACCCTGCTCAGTGAAATGGACTCAACACCACCTATTCACCGCACAAGAATATATCTGACTAGTAAGAATCTTAAAACCTATGTATTGATATCTCTCTGGAAGTGAATCAAGAGGGTGTAAAGCGGCATAAACACAGCAGTGAAAAGCAGCTAAGCCCCATTATCAAAATAAATTACTTGAAAAAAACCCATAAAACAAAGACAGTGAAAGAGAGAGAAATTCATACAAAATCCATTCAGGGGCTCTGATGCAACCTGGATTGACCATATCTAGACCCACAGCTGGATGAGACCTAAGGCTGGACACTCTTGGGGCTGAGAGGATTGGTGAGGTTGGGTGAGCAAACGCAGACCCTTTAAAGTAATACTGCGTGGTACCCATCCCATGGGTCCCAAATCTCCAGGTTCAAGGGCATCTTCCCACATCGAAAACATGCCTGGGAAACCCAGAAGATGGTACACCGCGTGATCGGGAAAGGTTTCTAAAACGCACCTCATTTCTCCTCTCCTTGTGCTCGGGTTCGCCATTCCAGCCGCTTTACTAACAATCTCCCTACGTGGAGAATCAGCACCGTTAACCTCCTGTTTCGTACAGGTTGCAATTTGTCCTGAGGATGAACGGGAAGAGGGGGAACCAATGAGAGACTAGCTCTAGCTGTTGGGACAGGCACAGGTCACTCTATTTTTCCGTCAGGAAGAAGAATGAACCACAGGCTCAGCCTGCACCCCCGGAACCAGAATAGGGTCTGAAGCAATCCTGCGCTTTTGCGGCCAGCTCCCAAAAAAGCGAGTTGACAAATGGAGCTCAGGGGCACTGCAATTCACAGACCTGCAGAGTTATAAATGATAACTCTCGTCCACAAATATATTGAGGGAAGGCAACGAAGAGGATTTGAAAGCAAGGCAGAATTGCAGGAAACAGATTTCAGGAGGTAGATGCGACTCGCCTTTAAAGCACATGAAAAGCGGCAAAACGTCGACAATGATGCCCTTGGCCAAAAAGGGCGTATGCGTTTTTTCCTGAATATATTCAGGAAAAAACGCATACGCCCTTTTTGGCCAACCAAGCAAGCCGGAAAGGCCAATCAGCACTACAAAGAAGTCTCGCTTGCCATCGGTCAAAAGGGCCATGCTGAAAAAAGTGTAAAAACCAGAAATGCAGGACAGGCCAGGGAGACGTGGGAGCCTTGCTACGCTGATGGGCGGGATGTTAATTGCCAACAGCCACTCTGGAGAAGTGTACGGTGTGTCCTGAAACATGTAATAAACACAGCTTAGAGAGCATAGGGCACTTCCACTCATGGGCGTATACATTGGGAAAACTGAAAATCCACAAGACACAGGCACCCCGAAGTGTAGGGCTGCTCTGTTTACAAGAACCTCCACTTCGGTACACCTTAAATAGCCCAGGATAGAGAAAAATGGATAAAGAAGTTGTGGTACTTATGCACAATGGAATATCACTCAGCCATGAAATCAATGTCATAAGGCGAGTAGCAGCCAGTATGATGAGTGGATTGAGGTACGATGACTCTAAGTGAAATAAGTCACACAGAAAAAGACACTTATCCTAAGATATCACTTATAGAGGGAATGATAAAATAGCTACCCTTGAACTGAATTACAAGACAGAACAGAGTCACCCGTTTAGAAAACACACTATGGCTGCTTAACGGGAAAGGTCCGGTGGGGTGATGCATAAAACAAGGGTTTGAAATTAGCTCAGATACCGTTCCATAAGCCAAATATGTAATGGACAAGACGTACACCCTGCTCAGTGAAATGGACTCAACACCACCTATTCACCGCACAAGAATATATCTGACTAGTAAGAATCTTAAAACCTATGTATTGATATCTCTCTGGAAGTGAATCAAGAGGGTGTAAAGCGGCATAAACACAGCAGTGAAAAGCAGCTAAGCCCCATTATCAAAATAAATTACTTGAAAAAAACCCATAAAACAAAGACAGTGAAAGAGAGAGAAATTCATACAAAATCCATTCAGGGGCTCTGATGCAACCTGGATTGACCATATCTAGACCCACAGCTGGATGAGACCTAAGGCTGGACACTCTTGGGGCTGAGAGGATTGGTGAGGTTGGGTGAGCAAACGCAGACCCTTTAAAGTAATACTGCGTGGTACCCATCCCATGGGTCCCAAATCTCCAGGTTCAAGGGCATCTTCCCACATCGAAAACATGCCTGGGAAACCCAGAAGATGGTACACCGCGTGATCGGGAAAGGTTTCTAAAACGCACCTCATTTCTCCTCTCCTTGTGCTCGGGTTCGCCATTCCAGCCGCTTTACTAACAATCTCCCTACGTGGAGAATCAGCACCGTTAACCTCCTGTTTCGTACAGGTTGCAATTTGTCCTGAGGATGAACGGGAAGAGGGGGAACCAATGAGAGACTAGCTCTAGCTGTTGGGACAGGCACAGGTCACTCTATTTTTCCGTCAGGAAGAAGAATGAACCACAGGCTCAGCCTGCACCCCCGGAACCAGAATAGGGTCTGAAGCAATCCTGCGCTTTTGCGGCCAGCTCCCAAAAAAGCGAGTTGACAAATGGAGCTCAGGGGCACTGCAATTCACAGACCTGCAGAGTTATAAATGATAACTCTCGTCCACAAATATATTGAGGGAAGGCAACGAAGAGGATTTGAAAGCAAGGCAGAATTGCAGGAAACAGATTTCAGGAGGTAGATGCGACTCGCCTTTAAAGCACATGAAAAGCGGCAAAACGTCGACAATGATGCCCTTGGCCAAAAAGGGCGTATGCGTTTTTTCCTGAATATATTCAGGAAAAAACGCATACGCCCTTTTTGGCCAACCAAGCAAGCCGGAAAGGCCAATCAGCACTACAAAGAAGTCTCGCTTGCCATCGGTCAAAAGGGCCATGCTGAAAAAAGTGTAAAAACCAGAAATGCAGGACAGGCCAGGGAGACGTGGGAGCCTTGCTACGCTGATGGGCGGGATGTTAATTGCCAACAGCCACTCTGGAGAAGTGTACGGTGTGTCCTGAAACATGTAATAAACACAGCTTAGAGAGCATAGGGCACTTCCACTCATGGGCGTATACATTGGGAAAACTGAAAATCCACAAGACACAGGCACCCCGAAGTGTAGGGCTGCTCTGTTTACAAGAACCTCCACTTCGGTACACCTTAAATAGCCCAGGATAGAGAAAAATGGATAAAGAAGTTGTGGTACTTATGCACAATGGAATATCACTCAGCCATGTAATCAATGTCATAAGGCGAGTAGCAGCCAGTATGATGAGTGGATTGAGGTACGATGACTCTAAGTGAAATAAGTCACACAGAAAAAGACACTTATCCTAAGATATCACTTATAGAGGGAATGATAAAATAGCTACCCTTGAACTGAATTACAAGACAGAACAGAGTCACCCGTTTTGAAAACACACTATGGCTGCTTAACGGGAAAGGTCCGGTGGGGTGATGCATAAAACAAGGGTTTGAAATTAGCTCAGATACCGTTCCATAAGCCAAATATGTAATGGACAAGACGTACACCCTGCTCAGTGAAATGGACTCAACACCACCTATTCACCGCACAAGAATATATTTGACTAGTAAGAATCTTAAAACCTATGTATTGATATCTCTCTGGAAGTGAATCAAGAGGGTGTAAAGCGGCATAAACACAGCAGTGAAAAGCAGCTAAGCCCCATTATCAAAATAAATTACTTGAAAAAAACCCATAAAACAAAGACAGTGAAAGAGAGAGAAATTCATACAAAATCCATTCAGGGGCTCTGATGCAACCTGGATTGACCATATCTAGACCCACAGCTGGATGAGACCTAAGGCTGGACACTCTTGGGGCTGAGAGGATTGGTGAGGTTGGGTGAGCAAACGCAGACCCTTTAAAGTAATACTGCGTGGTACCCATCCCATGGGTCCCAAATCTCCAGGTTCAAGGGCATCTTCCCACATCGAACACATGCCTGGGAAACCCAGAAGATGGTACACCGCGTGATCGGGAAAGGTTTCTAAAACGCACCTCATTTCTCCTCTCCTTGTGCTCGGGTTCGCCATTCCAGCCGCTTTACTAACAATCTCCCTACGTGGAGAATCAGCACCGTTAACCTCCTGTTTCGTACAGGTTGCAATTTGTCCTGAGGATGAACGGGAAGAGGGGGAACCAATGAGAGACTAGCTCTAGCTGTTGGGACAGGCACAGGTCACTCTATTTTTCCGTCAGGAAGAAGAATGAACCACAGGCTCAGCCTGCACCCCCGGAACCAGAATAGGGTCTGAAGCAATCCTGCGCTTTTGCGGCCAGCTCCCAAAAAAGCGAGTTGACAAATGGAGCTCAGGGGCACTGCAATTCACAGACCTGCAGAGTTATAAATGATAACTCTCGTCCACAAATATATTGAGGGAAGGCAACGAAGAGGATTTGAAAGCAAGGCAGAATTGCAGGAAACAGATTTCAGGAGGTAGATGCGACTCGCCTTTAAAGCACATGAAAAGCGGCAAAACGTCGACAATGATGCCCTTGGCCAAAAAGGGCGTATGCGTTTTTTCCTGAATATATTCAGGAAAAAACGCATACGCCCTTTTTGGCCAACCAAGCAAGCCGGAAAGGCCAATCAGCACTACAAAGAAGTCTCGCTTGCCATCGGTCAAAAGGGCCATGCTGAAAAAAGTGTAAAAACCAGAAATGCAGGACAGGCCAGGGAGACGTGGGAGCCTTGCTACGCTGATGGGCGGGATGTTAATTGCCAACAGCCACTCTGGAGAAGTGTACGGTGTGTCCTGAAACATGTAATAAACACAGCTTAGAGAGCATAGGGCACTTCCACTCATGGGCGTATACATTGGGAAAACTGAAAATCCACAAGACACAGGCACCCCGAAGTGTAGGGCTGCTCTGTTTACAAGAACCTCCACTTCGGTACACCTTAAATAGCCCAGGATAGAGAAAAATGGATAAAGAAGTTGTGGTACTTATGCACAATGGAATATCACTCAGCCATGTAATCAATGTCATAAGGCGAGTAGCAGCCAGTATGATGAGTGGATTGAGGTACGATGACTCTAAGTGAAATAAGTCACACAGAAAAAGACACTTATCCTAAGATATCACTTATAGAGGGAATGATAAAATAGCTACCCTTGAACTGAATTACAAGACAGAACAGAGTCACACGTTTTGAAAACACACTATGGCTGCTTAACGGGAAAGGTCCGGTGGGGTGATGCATAAAACAAGGGTTTGAAATTAGCTCAGATACCGTTCCATAAGCCAAATATGTAATGGACAAGACGTACACCCTGCTCAGTGAAATGGACTCAACACCACCTATTCACCGCACAAGAATATATCTGACTAGTAAGAATCTTAAAACCTATGTATTGATATCTCTCTGGAAGTGAATCAAGAGGGTGTAAAGCGGCATAAACACAGCAGTGAAAAGCAGCTAAGCCCCATTATCAAAATAAATTACTTGAAAAAAACCCATAAAACAAAGACAGTGAAAGAGAGAGAAATTCATACAAAATCCATTCAGGGGCTCTGATGCAACCTGGATTGACCATATCTAGACCCACAGCTGGATGAGACCTAAGGCTGGACACTCTTGGGGCTGAGAGGATTGGTGAGGTTGGGTGAGCAAACGCAGACCCTTTAAAGTAATACTGCGTGGTACCCATCCCATGGGTCCCAAATCTCCAGGTTCAAGGGCATCTTCCCACATCGAAAACATGCCTGGGAAACCCAGAAGATGGTACACCGCGTGATCGGGAAAGGTTTCTAAAACGCACCTCATTTCTCCTCTCCTTGTGCTCGGGTTCGCCATTCCAGCCGCTTTACTAACAATCTCCCTACGTGGAGAATCAGCACCGTTAACCTCCTGTTTCGTACAGGTTGCAATTTGTCCTGAGGATGAACGGGAAGAGGGGGAACCAATGAGAGACTAGCTCTAGCTGTTGGGACAGGCACAGGTCACTCTATTTTTCCGTCAGGAAGAAGAATGAACCACAGGCTCAGCCTGCACCCCCGGAACCAGAATAGGGTCTGAAGCAATCCTGCGCTTTTGCGGCCAGCTCCCAAAAAAGCGAGTTGACAAATGGAGCTCAGGGGCACTGCAATTCACAGACCTGCAGAGTTATAAATGATAACTCTCGTCCACAAATATATTGAGGGAAGGCAACGAAGAGGATTTGAAAGCAAGGCAGAATTGCAGGAAACAGATTTCAGGAGGTAGATGCGACTCGCCTTTAAAGCACATGAAAAGCGGCAAAACGTCGACAATGATGCCCTTGGCCAAAAAGGGCGTATGCGTTTTTTCCTGAATATATTCAGGAAAAAACGCATACGCCCTTTTTGGCCAACCAAGCAAGCCGGAAAGGCCAATCAGCACTACAAAGAAGTCTCGCTTGCCATCGGTCAAAAGGGCCATGCTGAAAAAAGTGTAAAAACCAGAAATGCAGGACAGGCCAGGGAGACGTGGGAGCCTTGCTACGCTGATGGGCGGGATGTTAATTGCCAACAGCCACTCTGGAGAAGTGTACGGCGTGTCCTGAAACATGTAATAAACACAGCTTAGAGAGCATAGGGCACTTCCACTCATGGGCGTATACATTGGGAAAACTGAAAATCCACAAGACACAGGCACCCCGAAGTGTAGGGCTGCTCTGTTTACAAGAACCTCCACTTCGGTACACCTTAAATAGCCCAGGATAGAGAAAAATGGATAAAGAAGTTGTGGTACTTATGCACAATGGAATATCACTCAGCCATGTAATCAATGTCATAAGGCGAGTAGCAGCCAGTATGATGAGTGGATTGAGGTACGATGACTCTAAGTGAAATAAGTCACACAGAAAAAGACACTTATCCTAAGATATCACTTATAGAGGGAATGATAAAATAGCTACCCTTGAACTGAATTACAAGACAGAACAGAGTCACACGTTTAGAAAACACACTATGGCTGCTTAACGGGAAAGGTCCGGTGGGGTGATGCATAAAACAAGGGTTTGAAATTAGCTCAGATACCGTTCCATAAGCCAAATATGTAATGGACAAGACGTACACCCTGCTCAGTGAAATGGACTCAACACCACCTATTCACCGCACAAGAATATATCTGACTAGTAAGAATCTTAAAACCTATGTATTGATATCTCTCTGGAAGTGAATCAAGAGGGTGTAAAGCAGCATAAACACAGCAGTGAAAAGCAGCTAAGCCCCATTATCAAAATAAATTACTTGAAAAAAACCCATAAAACAAAGACAGTGAAAGAGAGAGAAATTCATACAAAATCCATTCAGGGGCTCTGATGCAACCTGGATTGACCATATCTAGACCCACAGCTGGATGAGACCTAAGGCTGGACACTCTTGGGGCTGAGAGGATTGGTGAGGTTGGGTGAGCAAACGCAGACCCTTTAAAGTAATACTGCGTGGTACCCATCCCATGGGTCCCAAATCTCCAGGTTCAAGGGCATCTTCCCACATCGAAAACATGCCTGGGAAACCCAGAAGATGGTACACCGCGTGATCGGGAAAGGTTTCTAAAACGCACCTCATTTCTCCTCTCCTTGTGCTCGGGTTCGCCATTCCAGCCGCTTTACTAACAATCTCCCTACGTGGAGAATCAGCACCGTTAACCTCCTGTTTCGTACAGGTTGCAATTTGTCCTGAGGATGAACGGGAAGAGGGGGAACCAATGAGAGACTAGCTCTAGCTGTTGGGACAGGCACAGGTCACTCTATTTTTCCGTCAGGAAGAAGAATGAACCACAGGCTCAGCCTGCACCCCCGGAACCAGAATAGGGTCTGAAGCAATCCTGCGCTTTTGCGGCCAGCTCCCAAAAAAGCGAGTTGACAAATGGAGCTCAGGGGCACTGCAATTCACAGACCTGCAGAGTTATAAATGATAACTCTCGTCCACAAATATATTGAGGGAAGGCAACGAAGAGGATTTGAAAGCAAGGCAGAATTGCAGGAAACAGATTTCAGGAGGTAGATGCGACTCGCCTTTAAAGCACATGAAAAGCGGCAAAACGTCGACAATGATGCCCTTGGCCAAAAAGGGCGTATGCGTTTTTTCCTGAATATATTCAGGAAAAAACGCATACGCCCTTTTTGGCCAACCAAGCAAGCCGGAAAGGCCAATCAGCACTACAAAGAAGTCTCGCTTGCCATCGGTCAAAAGGGCCATGCTGAAAAAAGTGTAAAAACCAGAAATGCAGGACAGGCCAGGGAGACGTGGGAGCCTTGCTACGCTGATGGGCGGGATGTTAATTGCCAACAGCCACTCTGGAGAAGTGTACGGCGTGTCCTGAAACATGTAATAAACACAGCTTAGAGAGCATAGGGCACTTCCACTCATGGGCGTATACATTGGGAAAACTGAAAATCCACAAGACACAGGCACCCCGAAGTGTAGGGCTGCTCTGTTTACAAGAACCTCCACTTCGGTACACCTTAAATAGCCCAGGATAGAGAAAAATGGATAAAGAAGTTGTGGTACTTATGCACAATGGAATATCACTCAGCCATGAAATCAATGTCATAAGGCGAGTAGCAGCCAGTATGATGAGTGGATTGAGGTACGATGACTCTAAGTGAAATAAGTCACACAGAAAAAGACACTTATCCTAAGATATCACTTATAGAGGGAATGATAAAATAGCTACCCTTGAACTGAATTACAAGACAGAACAGAGTCACACGTTTAGAAAACACACTATGGCTGCTTAACGGGAAAGGTCCGGTGGGGTGATGCATAAAACAAGGGTTTGAAATTAGCTCAGATACCGTTCCATAAGCCAAATATGTAATGGACAAGACGTACACCCTGCTCAGTGAAATGGACTCAACACCACCTATTCACCGCACAAGAATATATCTGACTAGTAAGAATCTTAAAACCTATGTATTGATATCTCTCTGGAAGTGAATCAAGAGGGTGTAAAGCGGCATAAACACAGCAGTGAAAAGCAGCTAAGCCCCATTATCAAAATAAATTACTTGAAAAAAACCCATAAAACAAAGACAGTGAAAGAGAGAGAAATTCATACAAAATCCATTCAGGGGCTCTGATGCAACCTGGATTGACCATATCTAGACCCACAGCTGGATGAGACCTAAGGCTGGACACTCTTGGGGCTGAGAGGATTGGTGAGGTTGGGTGAGCAAACGCAGACCCTTTAAAGTAATACTGCGTGGTACCCATCCCATGGGTCCCAAATCTCCAGGTTCAAGGGCATCTTCCCACATCGAAAACATGCCTGGGAAACCCAGAAGATGGTACACCGCGTGATCGGGAAAGGTTTCTAAAACGCACCTCATTTCTCCTCTCCTTGTGCTCGGGTTCGCCATTCCAGCCGCTTTACTAACAATCTCCCTACGTGGAGAATCAGCACCGTTAACCTCCTGTTTCGTACAGGTTGCAATTTGTCCTGAGGATGAACGGGAAGAGGGGGAACCAATGAGAGACTAGCTCTAGGTGTTGGGACAGGCACAGGTCACTCTATTTTTCCGTCAGGAAGAAGAATGAACCACAGGCTCAGCCTGCACCCCCGGAACCAGAATAGGGTCTGAAGCAATCCTGCGCTTTTGCGGCCAGCTCCCAAAAAAGCGAGTTGACAAATGGAGCTCAGGGGCACTGCAATTCACAAACCTGCAGAGTTATAAATGATAACTCTCGTCCACAAATATATTGAGGGAAGGCAACGAAGAGGATTTGAAAGCAAGGCAGAATTGCAGGAAACAGATTTCAGGAGGTAGATGCGACTCGCCTTTAAAGCACATGAAAAGCGGCAAAACGTCGACAATGATGCCCTTGGCCAAAAAGGGCGTATGCGTTTTTTCCTGAATATATTCAGGAAAAAACGCATACGCCCTTTTTGGCCAACCAAGCAAGCCGGAAAGGCCAATCAGCACTACAAAGAAGTCTCGCTTGCCATCGGTCAAAAGGGCCATGCTGAAAAAAGTGTAAAAACCAGAAATGCAGGACAGGCCAGGGAGACGTGGGAGCCTTGCTACGCTGATGGGCGGGATGTTAATTGCCAACAGCCACTCTGGAGAAGTGTACGGTGTGTCCTGAAACATGTAATAAACACAGCTTAGAGAGCATAGGGCACTTCCACTCATGGGCGTATACATTGGGAAAACTGAAAATCCACAAGACACAGGCACCCCGAAGTGTAGGGCTGCTCTGTTTACAAGAACCTCCACTTCGGTACACCTTAAATAGCCCAGGATAGAGAAAAATGGATAAAGAAGTTGTGGTACTTATGCACAATGGAATATCACTCAGCCATGAAATCAATGTCATAAGGCGAGTAGCAGCCAGTATGATGAGTGGATTGAGGTACGATGACTCTAAGTGAAATAAGTCACACAGAAAAAGACACTTATCCTAAGATATCACTTATAGAGGGAATGATAAAATAGCTACCCTTGAACTGAATTACAAGACAGAACAGAGTCACCCGTTTAGAAAACACACTATGGCTGCTTAACGGGAAAGGTCCGGTGGGGTGATGCATAAAACAAGGGTTTGAAATTAGCTCAGATACCGTTCCATAAGCCAAATATGTAATGGACAAGACGTACACCCTGCTCAGTGAAATGGACTCAACACCACCTATTCACCGCACAAGAATATATCTGACTAGTAAGAATCTTAAAACCTATGTATTGATATCTCTCTGGAAGTGAATCAAGAGGGTGTAAAGCGGCATAAACACAGCAGTGAAAAGCAGCTAAGCCCCATTATCAAAATAAATTACTTGAAAAAAACCCATAAAACAAAGACAGTGAAAGAGAGAGAAATTCATACAAAATCCATTCAGGGGCTCTGATGCAACCTGGATTGACCATATCTAGACCCACAGCTGGATGAGACCTAAGGCTGGACACTCTTGGGGCTGAGAGGATTGGTGAGGTTGGGTGAGCAAACGCAGACCCTTTAAAGTAATACTGCGTGGTACCCATCCCATGGGTCCCAAATCTCCAGGTTCAAGGGCATCTTCCCACATCGAAAACATGCCTGGGAAACCCAGAAGATGGTACACCGCGTGATCGGGAAAGGTTTCTAAAACGCACCTCATTTCTCCTCTCCTTGTGCTCGGGTTCGCCATTCCAGCCGCTTTACTAACAATCTCCCTACGTGGAGAATCAGCACCGTTAACCTCCTGTTTCGTACAGGTTGCAATTTGTCCTGAGGATGAACGGGAAGAGGGGGAACCAATGAGAGACTAGCTCTAGCTGTTGGGACAGGCACAGGTCACTCTATTTTTCCGTCAGGAAGAAGAATGAACCACAGGCTCAGCCTGCACCCCCGGAACCAGAATAGGGTCTGAAGCAATCCTGCGCTTTTGCGGCCAGCTCCCAAAAAAGCGAGTTGACAAATGGAGCTCAGGGGCACTGCAATTCACAAACCTGCAGAGTTATAAATGATAACTCTCGTCCACAAATATATTGAGGGAAGGCAACGAAGAGGATTTGAAAGCAAGGCAGAATTGCAGGAAACAGATTTCAGGAGGTAGATGCGACTCGCCTTTAAAGCACATGAAAAGCGGCAAAACGTCGACAATGATGCCCTTGGCCAAAAAGGGCGTATGCGTTTTTTCCTGAATATATTCAGGAAAAAACGCATACGCCCTTTTTGGCCAACCAAGCAAGCCGGAAAGGCCAATCAGCACTACAAAGAAGTCTCGCTTGCCATCGGTCAAAAGGGCCATGCTGAAAAAAGTGTAAAAACCAGAAATGCAGGACAGGCCAGGGAGACGTGGGAGCCTTGCTACGCTGATGGGCGGGATGTTAATTGCCAACAGCCACTCTGGAGAAGTGTACGGCGTGTCCTGAAACATGTAATAAACACAGCTTAGAGAGCATAGGGCACTTCCACTCATGGGCGTATACATTGGGAAAACTGAAAATCCACAAGACACAGGCACCCCGAAGTGTAGGGCTGCTCTGTTTACAAGAACCTCCACTTCGGTACACCTTAAATAGCCCAGGATAGAGAAAAATGGATAAAGAAGTTGTGGTACTTATGCACAATGGAATATCACTCAGCCATGAAATCAATGTCATAAGGCGAGTAGCAGCCAGTATGATGAGTGGATTGAGGTACGATGACTCTAAGTGAAATAAGTCACACAGAAAAAGACACTTATCCTAAGATATCACTTATAGAGGGAATGATAAAATAGCTACCCTTGAACTGAATTACAAGACAGAACAGAGTCACACGTTTAGAAAACACACTATGGCTGCTTAACGGGAAAGGTCCGGTGGGGTGATGCATAAAACAAGGGTTTGAAATTAGCTCAGATACCGTTCCATAAGCCAAATATGTAATGGACAAGACGTACACCCTGCTCAGTGAAATGGACTCAACACCACCTATTCACCGCACAAGAATATATCTGACTAGTAAGAATCTTAAAACCTATGTATTGATATCTCTCTGGAAGTGAATCAAGAGGGTGTAAAGCGGCATAAACACAGCAGTGAAAAGCAGCTAAGCCCCATTATCAAAATAAATTACTTGAAAAAAACCCATAAAACAAAGACAGTGAAAGAGAGAGAAATTCATACAAAATCCATTCAGGGGCTCTGATGCAACCTGGATTGACCATATCTAGACCCACAGCTGGATGAGACCTAAGGCTGGACACTCTTGGGGCTGAGAGGATTGGTGAGGTTGGGTGAGCAAACGCAGACCCTTTAAAGTAATACTGCGTGGTACCCATCCCATGGGTCCCAAATCTCCAGGTTCAAGGGCATCTTCCCACATCGAAAACATGCCTGGGAAACCCAGAAGATGGTACACCGCGTGATCGGGAAAGGTTTCTAAAACGCACCTCATTTCTCCTCTCCTTGTGCTCGGGTTCGCCATTCCAGCCACTTTACTAACAATCTCCCTACGTGGAGAATCAGCACCGTTAACCTCCTGTTTCGTACAGGTTGCAATTTGTCCTGAGGATGAACGGGAAGAGGGGGAACCAATGAGAGACTAGCTCTAGCTGTTGGGACAGGCACAGGTCACTCTATTTTTCCGTCAGGAAGAAGAATGAACCACAGGCTCAGCCTGCACCCCCGGAACCAGAATAGGGTCTGAAGCAATCCTGCGCTTTTGCGGCCAGCTCCCAAAAAAGCGAGTTGACAAATGGAGCTCAGGGGCACTGCAATTCACAAACCTGCAGAGTTATAAATGATAACTCTCGTCCACAAATATATTGAGGGAAGGCAACGAAGAGGATTTGAAAGCAAGGCAGAATTGCAGGAAACAGATTTCAGGAGGTAGATGCGACTCGCCTTTAAAGCACATGAAAAGCGGCAAAACGTCGACAATGATGCCCTTGGCCAAAAAGGGCGTATGCGTTTTTTCCTGAATATATTCAGGAAAAAACGCATACGCCCTTTTTGGCCAACCAAGCAAGCCGGAAAGGCCAATCAGCACTACAAAGAA